>NW_022165860.1:0-1553 GCF_008728515.1 Papio anubis | reverse complement strand
ACAGAGTTACACCTTTCTCTCAATGAAGCAGTTTGCTCACATGTTTTTGTGGAATCTGAAAAGTGATATTTGGGAGCGCATTAAGTCCTATGGTGAAAAAGGAAATATCCTCAGATAAAAACTGGAAAAACGCTTTCTGAGAAACTGCTTTCTGATATCTGAATTCATCTCACAGAGTTACACTTTCGTTTCATGGAGCAGTCTCTTACCATTGTTTTTGGGGAATCTGAAAGGGATATTTTGGATCGCATTGTAAGCCTATGCTGACAAAGGAAGTATCTTCAAATAAAAACGAGAAAGGAGCGTTCTGAGAAACTGCATTTTGATGTGTGACTGCAACTCAGAGAGTTACTCCTTTCTTTTCATTGATCAGTTTGCTAACACTGTATTCTTGAAATCTGCAATGAGATATTTCTTAGTGAAATGAAGCTTATGGTGACAAAGCAAATCTCCTCAGATAAAAACCAGAAAGATGCTTTCTGAGAAACTGCTTTGTGATGTGAGAATGCATCTCTTAGAGTTACACCTGTGTTTCAAGGAGCCGTTTGCTAGCACTGTTTCTGTGGAATCTGAGAAGTGATAATTTGGATCGCTATGAAGACTCTATGGACAAAGGAAATATCCTCAGATAAAAAGCAGAATAAAGCTTTCTGAGAAACTGGTTTGAGATGTATGAATTCATTTCATAGTGACACTACTCTTTCATGGAGGAGTTTGTTGGCACTGATTTTGTGGACTCTCAGAAGTTACATTTTGGATATCATTGAATCCAAGGGTGGAAAATGAAATATCCTCAGATAAAAACTACAGAGACGCTCTCTGAGAAACTGCTTTGTTGTAGGTGAATACAGCTCACAGAGTTACAGCACTGTTTTCATTGAGAAGCTTGCTAACAGCGTTTTCGCAGAATCTGGATTGAGACACAAGGCGGCTCTTCGAGACCAGAAATAAACTCAAATGGGAAAGGAAAGAAGCTTTCTGAGAAACTGCTTTGTAGTGTGTGAATTCAACTCACAGAGATACATGTGTCTTTTGTGGAGCTGTTTGATACCCCTGTTTTGTGGAATCTGAGAACTGATATTTCGGATCGCTTTGAAGACTATACGGCTAAAGGAAATATCCTCAGACAAAAACCAGAAAGAAGCATTCTGAGAAACTGCTTTGTGATGTGTGAATTATTCTCTCGGAGTTACATCATTGTTTCGTGGAGGAGTTTGCTAGCACTTTTTCTGTGGAATCTCAGAGGTGATATTTTGAATATCATTGAATCCCATGGTGAAAAGTGAAGTATCCTCAGACAAAACCTGGAGAGAAGCCTTCTCAGAAGCTTCTTGGTGGTGTGTGAATTCATCTCACAGAGCTACACCTTTGTCTTCATGAAGCAGTTTGCTGACACTGTTTTCATGGAATCCGCATAGTGATATATGGGAGTGCTTTGAAGCCTACGGTGAAAAAGGAATATTCTCAGATAAAAACTGGAAAGAAGCGTTCTGAGAAACTGCATTGTGATGTGTGAATGCAAGTCACAGAGTTACACATTTCTTTTCATTGAT
>NW_022165859.1:0-1553 GCF_008728515.1 Papio anubis | reverse complement strand
CTGAAAGTGAGGAAGATCCAAATTACTGTTGCTTGTCCTGTATAAGGGAAAGAAAACAATTCTTTTCTTATTTGCCAATATAATTCTTAATTTGCTAATTACAATTATGCTTATATACATTTCAACATTTTAATATAGTATTTTTTATTGTTAGTTATAAAATTTTTGAAAGGATTCTGTTCCTCTAGAACCACTCTTCATACCACAGTCTCTATCAGTCTGGATTCTTCAGAGAAGCAGAACCAATAGGGTGTGTGTGTGTGTGTATTTGTATTGATATGATGCTATTTATTCATGTGACTATTAGGGAGGTAAGTGTGAAAATCTGCAGGATAAGCTAGCAGGCTGAAAACGCAGAAAGAAGATGTTCCAATCCTGAGGCAGAATTTCTTCTTCTCTGGGAAACCTCAGTTTCTGCTCACAGAGTCTTCTACTGATTGGATGAGGCACATTCACATTATTGATGGTCATTTTCTTTTTGTAAAGTCAGCTAATTCAGCATGGGGAAGGGGGTCATGGTTCACCCGGGGGAGGGCTGGTCTCCCCACCTCCTCACGTTAGGCTAACAGGGACGCAGACACATTCAGATGCCTTTGCAGAAAGAGAAGCCAGAGGCTCTTCAAGTCCCAAAGGGGAAGCGTGAAGAAATCCTGCATCTCAGTCCCTCACAAGACAGCTGTCTCACGCTACAGAAAACAACAGTCATGGACAAATTCAGGTCAGTGGCTATAAAGGGTAATGCTCTGAACTCCCCACTACACACCCAACATGTCCCAAAGAATCACCATAATCCAGTCTTGTCCCCTCTACCCCGTCCCCATTCCACGTGAGGCCCTCCAGGACATCACCTTTACAAGCTGTGAGAGACACATCACAGCCCTGGGCACTGTCAGGGCTGCCTGGGGTAGAACGAAAACAGGACCTGGTCAGAGCCTGAGGAGATGTGGGAGAGGAGGAGTTATGGCAGAGGTGAGCTCCTGCACACCTGTCTCCCACACTTAACACAGCCTGAGCACCTCCTTCTCTACCCCTGGGAAGAAATCATCCTGTGCAGGGCCAGGGAAGAGACAGGGCCATGAGGTCCTAGAGGAACCCCCTAGTCTTGGACCCCAGAGAAGTTTCCAAAACTGTGACTGCAGACCCAGGGCAGGAAGCATAAGGAAAGCAGGCATGGGAACTGAACCAACTGCACAGTATATAAAGACATACTTGGTATAGAATAGACACAAAGTTAGGTTTGGTCTTTGGTGAATTCATGAATATGATTGCATTAAAATGTAATCGCATTGCATAAAAATTATAAAATGAAGAACACCAAAAAAATTAGGAAAGATTTTATTTTATGCAAGGAGTGTACATTTCAATTCATTAATTTATTCCAATAGAGAAAATGTTATATGCTTATCTATTGAGCCTGTGTATTAATTTTCTGTTACTGCATAACATATGACCACTAACTCAGTGGCTTTATACGGCACCTATTTATTTCTCTACATTTCCTTAATAAGAAATCCAGACCTGGCGTGAACGATTCTCAGTTCAGGATTTCACAA
>NW_022165858.1:0-1554 GCF_008728515.1 Papio anubis | reverse complement strand
AGGGAGGGAGGAAGGAGACAGGGAAAGAGGGAGGAAGAGAGAGGAAAGGAGAGAGGAAGAAAGGAAGGAAGGAGACAGGAAGAGAGGGAGGGAGGGGGACAAGAAACTTGAGCAAAATCTCCAAGCGGGCAGCCTGAACCGGGTCGTGGTCTCGCTGCTGGAAGTCTCAGGGGCTGTTTTATCGTGAGGCCTCCCCAGATGGCAAGGGGAGAGAACCAAGGCTTTGGGGGCCCCTCCCAGGGTGCCTCTACCCCGGCTGTACCTTCCCCACCTGCTGTGTTCCCTGTGAGCGGGGATGGGGGTTGAGGGAGCCTTTACCCCACCCAGAGGGAGGGTGGGGTCCTGGCCCCACTTTGCAGTTCTCGGTGTTAAACCAGGGCCATCCCCCTGGCCTGGTGCTGCGGTGACGATTCAGGAGGCAACGGTGGCCTCAGGGACGGGTGGCTTTTGGACGTGCCTGTGCCCCTGGATCGGGTGGGGAGGGCTCTGCAATATGTTAATGTGACCGTTTCCCTCCAGAAAAAAAAAAAGGCCGGAAGTCAGACCCACCTCCTCCCTAAGTCCCCGCAGAGGCCAACAGCTTTCAAAGCTTTTCCTCTTTTCCTGGACGAGCTGCTGACCCCACACCCCACCCCTGGGCTGCCCACCGCTCCCCCCCAGCATCCTTCCTCCCTCATTCTGTGAATCACAGGGTCAAGGTCCCCCCCGGGGCCAGTGACTTTCAGCAACCAAAGACACAGCAGATACCTCTCAGATCTCCTCTGTAATGAAACCCTGACTCATTAGGACGCCTGGGCTTCAGCCAACCGGGCATATTGTACCTCTCTTTTTTTTTCTTTTCTTTTCTTTCTTTCTTTTTTGCTTCCACCAACCCTTGAAGTCTGCTTGGGGGCCCAGGTGTCTCCTGTCAACTGTCTACAGACACACTGAAACGTTCACTGCAGCCCAGGAGGCTAGGGGTGCACCCAGGCCCCACCAAAGTCTCCTACACAGGTTTTCTTTTGTGCTTTTCAGATGGACTTTTCGCTCTTGTCGCCCAGGCTGGAGTGCAGTGGGGGGATCTCGGCTCACTGCAACCTCCGCCTCCCAGGTTCAAGCGATTCTCCTGCCTCAGCCTCCCGAGTAGCTGGGATGACAGGTGCCTGCCACCACGCCCAGAGAAGGAAGTTGGAAACGATGGGGTTGTCAACTTGATGTCACCTCACGGCTAACCGCTTCCTTATTTTTTTTTTTTTTAAATTGGATATATTTAACCTACAAACAAGATGTGTTGATACAGAATTTACTCCTCAACAATGTGGGGGTTACAGACACTGCCATGTCCTGCAGTCAAAAATCCAAGTATAGGGTTGGGCGCGGTGGCTCACGCCTGTCATCCCAGCACTTTGGGAGGCCGAGGCGGGTGGATCACGAGGTCAGGAGATCGAGACCATCCTGGCTAACACAGTGAAACCCTGTCTGTACTAAAAATACCAAAATTAGCCAGGCGTGGTGGCAGGCTCCTGTCATCCCAGCTACTCAGGAGGCTGAGGCGGGAGAATCGCTTGAATCCAG
>NW_022165857.1:0-1554 GCF_008728515.1 Papio anubis | reverse complement strand
CACAGACAGAGTAAGGACCTGCCATAGCAAATTACACAACCCACTTCCGTGGCTTAAAGCAACAGAATAGTTCTGGAGGCTAGAAGTCTGAAATCCAAGTATAGGACAAGGCACGCTCCCTCTGAGGACTCCAGGGGAAGATCCTTCCTTGCCTCTTCAGCTTCTCATGGCTCCTGGCAATCCTTGGCCTTCCTTGGCTGCAACTGCATCATTCCAGTCTCTGAAACCATCTACCTGTGTGTCTGTGTGGCCTTCACATAGCCTTCCTTATTTCTGCAATGGGGTCTCACTATGTTGCCCAGGCTGGTCTTGAACTCCTGGGTCCAAGCAGTCCTCCTGCCTCAGCCTCCCAAGTAGCTGGGATTATGGGTGAGTGCCACCATGCCCAGCTCACATGGCCTCCTTGTAAGAACTCTAGTGGCTGGGTGCTAGATCACGCCTGTAATCCAGCACTTTTGGAGGCTGATGCAGACAGATCATGAGGTCAGGAGATTGAGACCATCCTGGCCAACATGGTGAAACCCTGTCTCTACTAAAATACGAAAAAAAAAAAAATTAGCCAGGTGCAGTGATGCGTGCTTGTAGTCCTAGCTACTTGGGAGGCTGAGGCAGGGGAATCGCTTGAATCCGGGAGGCATAAGTTGCAGTGAGCTGAGATTGCGCGACTCTACTCCAGCCTGGCGACAGAGCAAGGCTCTGTCAACAAAACAAAACAAAACAAAACAAAAAAACTCAAGCTACTGGATTTAGGACTCATTCATTCTTTTATTAATTTTTAATTTTTTTTTTGAGACAGAGTCTTACTCTGTTGCCCAGGCTGGAGTGCAATGGCACGATCTTGACTCACTGAAGCCTCCACTTCCCAGATTCAAGCAATTCTCCTGCCTCAGCCTTCCAAGTAGCTGGGATTACAGGCGCCCGGCACCACACCTAGATAATTTTTGTATTTTTAGTAGAGACAGGATTTCACCATATTGGTCAGGCTGGTCTTGAACTCCTGACCTCAGGTGATCCACCCCCATTGACCTCCCAAAGTCCTGGGATTACAGGCGTGAGCCACTGTGCCCTGCAGGGCTCATTCATTCTAATCCCGTATGGTCTCATCTTAACTAATTACTTATGTAGAGACCCTATTTCCAAATAAGGTCATGTGAGGAAAAACCAACTCAAACCGTGTGTTTTGGCTGAATACGGTGGCTCACGTCTATCATCTCAGCACTTTGGGAGGCCAAGGTGGGCGGATCACTTGAGGCTAGGAGTTTGAGACCAGCCTGGCCAACATAGCAAAACCCCGTCTTTACTAAAAAATACAAAAAAATACAAAAATTAGCCTGAGTAGCAGGCGCCTGTAGTCCCAGCTACTCAGGAGGCTGAGGCAGGAGAATCGCTTGAACCCAGGAGGTGGAGGTTTCAGTGAGCCGAGATAGCACAACCACATTCCAGCCTGGGTGACAGAGTGAGACTCCATCTCAACACACACACATACACACAACTACTGTGTTTTCCTTCTGTTGTCACAAGACAACAATCATCACAGAAGACTTCTGTGACCAA
>NW_022165856.1:0-1554 GCF_008728515.1 Papio anubis | reverse complement strand
GCGATCTGGGCTGCCGGAGCGCGGTCGCGATCCGAGCAGCTAACTCTGACCCGGGCTACCGGTGCGCGCTTGCGATCTGGGCTGCCGGAGCGCGGTCGCGATCCGAGCAGCTAACTCTGACCCGGGCTACCGGTGCGCGCTTGCGATCTGGGCTGCCGGAGCGCGGTCGCGATCCGAGCAGCTAACTCTGACCCGGGCTACCGGTGCGCGCTTGCGATCTGGGCTGCTGAAGCGCGGTTGCGATCCGAGCAGCTGACTCGGACGCAGGCTTCCGGAGCGCTTGCGATCTGAGCTGCCAGAGCGCATTTGCGATCTGGGCAGCGGCTGACTCTGACCCGGGCTGCCGGGGCGCACTCGCGATCTGAGCTGCCGGAGCGCGCTTGCAATCTGGGCAGCGGCTGTCTCTGACCCGGGCTGCCGGGGCGCGCTCGCGATCTGAGCTGCCGGAGCGCGTTTGCAATCTGGGCAGCGGCTGTCTCTGACCCGGGCTGCCGGGGGGGCGCTCGCAATCTGAGCTGCCGGAGCGCGTTTGCGATCTGGGCAGCGGCTGTCTCTGACCCGGGCTGCCGGGGTGCGCTCACGATCTGAGCTGCCTGAGTGCGTTTGCAATCTGAGCAGCAGCCGTTTCTGACCCGGGCTGCCAAAGCGCGCTTGCGACTAGATATCATTAATAAGTCAGATTTCCTTCACAGGGATTCTAACCCGCCTCCTTGGCTGTCACCTTTCCAATTAGCCCCTGAACCTTGTAAGGCACTGGTTGCTCAGCCGCTAAAATCCAAGCAACCAACTGCCCCCCCATCCTGTTCTACCTGATAGCGGGGACCCACTGTTCACAGAACCCCCTCCGTACCCCTCCGGGCCCCAGGCCCCAGCCCCCCGGGCTGAGCTGTGGGAAGGAGCAGGTGGACGGGAGGCGGCCAACGCACCCGGACCCACCCCCGGGCTGAGCCGCGGGAGAAAGCAGGCGGACAGGAGGCGGCCGGCACACACGGGCCCGCTGAAAAGGAAAGTAACTTTGAAAGGCCGGCGGGGCGGACGCAAGGGCGCACTTTGCAGGCTAGCCCCCCAGCCGCCTGACTCCATGGTGGCTTTACCCCTTCGGGAAATAGGACCCCCAGATGACACAGGAATCCCCAGGCTCCAGTACTGGCCATTCTCTACCAGTGATCTGTATAACTGGAAGACCCAGAGTGCTCGGTTTTCAGACAACCCCAAAGATTTAATGGCTTTACTGGATAGTGTCATGTTCACCCACCAGCCCACTTGGGATGACTGTCAGCAGCTCCTCCGAATCTTGTTCACAACGGAGGAGTGAGAGAGAATACAGGTAGAAGCTAGAAAGCTGGTCCCGGGGGACAACGGTCAACCGACTGCCAACCCCTACCTCATAAATGCAACTTTTCCTCTGACCAGGCCCGCGTGGGACTACAACACGGCAGAACGTAGGGGACGGCTACGCCTTTATCGCCAGACTCTAATGGCGGGTCTCCGGGCAGCTGCTCGCAAGCCCACTAATTTGGCTAAAGTATACTCTGTTCTGCAGGGAAAGACAGA
>NW_022165855.1:0-1554 GCF_008728515.1 Papio anubis | reverse complement strand
AGGGAGGGAGGAAGGAGACAGGGAAAGAGGGAGGAAGAGAGAGGAAAGGAGAGAGGAAGAAAGGAAGGAAGGAGACAGGAAGAGAGGGAGGGAGGGGGACAAGAAACTTGAGCAAAATCTCCAAGCGGGCAGCCTGAACCGGGTCGTGGTCTCGCTGCTGGAAGTCTCAGGGGCTGTTTTATCGTGAGGCCTCCCCAGATGGCAAGGGGAGAGAACCAAGGCTTTGGGGGCCCCTCCCAGGGTGCCTCTACCCCGGCTGTACCTTCCCCACCTGCTGTGTTCCCTGTGAGCGGGGATGGGGGTTGAGGGAGCCTTTACCCCACCCAGAGGGAGGGTGAGGTCCTGGCCCCACTTTGCAGTTCTCGGTGTTAAACCAGGGCCATCCCCCTGGCCTGGTGCTGCGGTGACGATTCAGGAGGCAACGGTGGCCTCAGGGACGGGTGGCTTTTGGACGTGCCTGTGCCCCTGGATCGGGTGGGGAGGGCTCTGCAATATGTTAATGTGACCGTTTCCCTCCAGAAAAAAAAAAAGGCCGGAAGTCAGACCCACCTCCTCCCTAAGTCCCCGCAGAGGCCAACAGCTTTCAAAGCTTTTCCTCTTTTCCTGGACGAGCTGCTGACCCCACACCCCACCCCTGGGCTGCCCACCGCTCCCCCCCAGCATCCTTCCTCCCTCATTCTGTGAATCACAGGGTCAAGGTCCCCCCCGGGGCCAGTGACTTTCAGCAACCAAAGACACAGCAGATACCTCTCAGATCTCCTCTGTAATGAAACCCTGACTCATTAGGACGCCTGGGCTTCAGCCAACCGGGCATATTGTACCTCTCTTTTTTTTTCTTTTCTTTTCTTTCTTTCTTTTTTGCTTCCACCAACCCTTGAAGTCTGCTTGGGGGCCCAGGTGTCTCCTGTCAACTGTCTACAGACACACTGAAACGTTCACTGCAGCCCAGGAGGCTAGGGGTGCACCCAGGCCCCACCAAAGTCTCCTACACAGGTTTTCTTTTGTGCTTTTCAGATGGACTTTTCGCTCTTGTCGCCCAGGCTGGAGTGCAGTGGGGGGATCTCGGCTCACTGCAACCTCCGCCTCCTAGGTTCAAGCGATTCTCCTGCCTCAGCCTCCCGAGTAGCTGGGATGACAGGTGCCTGCCACCACGCCCAGAGAAGGAAGTTGGAAACGATGGGGTTGTCAACTTGATGTCACCTCACGGCTAACCGCTTCCTTATTTTTTTTTTTTTTAAATTGGATATATTTAACCTACAAACAAGATGTGTTGATACAGAATTTACTCCTCAACAATGTGGGGGTTACAGACACTGCCATGTCCTGCAGTCAAAAATCCAAGTATAGGGTTGGGCGCGGTGGCTCACGCCTGTCATCCCAGCACTTTGGGAGGCCGAGGCGGGTGGATCACGAGGTCAGGAGATCGAGACCATCCTGGCTAACACAGTGAAACCCTGTCTGTACTAAAAATACCAAAATTAGCCAGGCGTGGTGGCAGGCTCCTGTCATCCCAGCTACTCAGGAGGCTGAGGCGGGAGAATCGCTTGAATCCAG
>NW_022165854.1:0-1555 GCF_008728515.1 Papio anubis | reverse complement strand
GGCATTATTTCACTGCCTTCTTGTTTCCAGGGCTGCATTCATAAAGCATAATACTTGAGATTCCTAATATTTTGTAAGGGCTTTTTCTCTGGAAGCTTTTGAGAATATTTGACCTTTGTATTTTGAAATTTCACTATGATGTTCTTTTATGAGAAGCGGTTTTTTTTTCACCCTTTGGTGTATTTATTTGCTGAAGCTGACATAGCCAGATACCATAGACTGGGTGGCTTAAACAATAGAAGTTCATTTTTTCACTGCTATAAAGTCAAAAGTTCAAAATTCCGTGGTTGTCAGGTTTGGTTCCTTTTGGCTTGCAGATGGTCCTCTTCTTGCTGTGTCCTCACATCCTCATTTCTCTGTTGTGTGTCCAAATTTCTGCTTATTTTCAAGATACCAGTCAAATTTTCTTACGGTTCATCATTTAATCACCTCTTTAAAAGTTCTATTTTCAAATACTATTACATTCTGAGGTAGTAAAGATTAGGTTTCAACATAAATTTGCAGTGGGAGACAATTCTAAACCCTTTAGTTCTGAGATATCTCCTTGATTTTCTTGATAGTTTACTTTCCATCCAGTTCCTCTGTTCTTTTCCGATCAGATATATTTCTTAATTATTGGTAATTTCCTAATATTTTATTTCCAATTTCTTTCTCTTTGTTTTTTACTTGCCTTTCTAGTAGAATGTATTGGCTTTATTTTTTAATATTCACTTTATTTTCATATTATAGTGTTACTCTTTAACAGATATTTTGTATTATCTCTTTTTGTTTCATTTAGCTTAATCACTTAATCACTTCCTTTATCTCTGAAGTTTCACTGGGATAGTTTTTTTTTTTTTCTTTTTAAATTTTCTTCTGCTTTTTACATTTTCTCTCTTTTCTTCTTTCATCTTATATCTTAAAAGGTTTTGCTTGGATGAATGGTAATCTTTGGATGTCCCTTCACATTTAAGAGTGAGGCACCACAAAGCTAACTGGAAGTGTGGTTGGTTTCAGCTGGTTGATTTCATTGTGGGATGCTTTTTTATTTTTTGAAAAACCCAAACTGTTAGTGCAGTTGTCCCTTTGTATACATTGGAGTGTTTCCAGGACCCCCATATGTACTCAACATCTGAGCATTCCAGGTCCCTCAGTAGACCCCAAGAACCCACTTACAGTAAAAGTAGGTCTCTCCTACATGCAGGTTTCCGATGCTGGGAATGCTGTATTTTTGATCCGTGTTTGGTTGAGAAACATCTGTGTATAAGTGGACCCATGTAGTTCAAACCCATGTTGTTCGACGGTCAACTGTATTTGCAAATTGTTTCTTTTCATCTTCTCCAGAGATGAATCCTCTAACTTCTTGCCTAGGATAAATAAGCCTGTATGCCAGAATTCCCAGGAATTTGTGAAATAGATACTCTATAGTATACTAGATACTCTATAATAACTAGGTGATCACTTCATCTCCCTCTTCTACCTTCTGGATCCTGTACTCTTATGGAGGTTTATAAAACTTGATCCGGGAAGCTAGTTGCTCCATGTAAATATTTTCAACCCATCCTACTTGTCTCTT
>NW_022165853.1:0-1555 GCF_008728515.1 Papio anubis | reverse complement strand
TTCTAGTTCTAGATCCTTGAGGAATCGCCATACTGTTTTCCATAATGGTTGAACTAGTTTACAATCCCACCAACAGTGTAAAAGTGTTCCTATTTCTCCACATCCTCTCTAGCACCTGTTGTTTCCTGACTTTTTAATGATTGCCATTCTAACTGGTGTGAGATGGTATCTCATTGTGGTTTTGATTTGCATTTCTCTGATGGCCAGTGATGATGAGCATTTTTTCATGTGTCTGTTGGCTGTATGAATGTCCTCTTTTGAGAAATGTCTGTTCATATCCTTTGCCCACTTTTTGATGGGGTTGTTTTTTTTCTTGTAAATTTGTTTGAGTTCTTTGTAGGTTCTGGATATTAGCCCTTTGTCTGATGAGTAGATTGCAAAAATTTTCTCCCATTCTGTAGGTTGCCTGTTCACTGTGATGGTAGTTTCTTTTGCTGTGCAGAAGCTCTTTAGTTTAATTAGATCCCATTTGTCAATTTTGGCTTTTGTTACCGTTGCTTTTGGTGTTTTAGACATGAAGTCCTTGCCCATACCTATGTCCTGAATGGTATTACCTAGGTTTTCTTCTAGGGTTTTTATGGTTTTAGGTCTAACATTTAAGTCTCTAATCCATCTTGAATTAATTTTCATATAAGGAGTAAGGAAAGGATCCAGTTTCAGCTTTCTACTTATGGCTAGCCAATTTTCCCAGCACCATTTATTAAATAGGGAATCCTTTCCCCATTTCTTGTTTTTCTCAGGTTTATCAAAGATCAGATGGCTGTAGATGTGTAGTATTATTTCTGAGGACTCTGTTCTGTTCCATTGGTCTATATCTCTGTTTTGGTACCAGTACCATGCTATTTTGGTTACTGTAGCCTTGTAGTATAGTTTGAAGTCAGGTAGCGTGATGCCTCCAGCTTTGTTCTTTTGACTTAGGATTGTCTTGGAGATGCGGGCTCTTTTTTGGTTCCATATGAACTTTAAAGCAGTTTTTTCCAATTCTGTGAAGAAACTCATTGGTAGCTTGATGGGGATGGCATTGAATCTATAAATTACCTTGGGCAGTATGGCCATTTTCACGATATTGATTCTTCCTATCCATGAGCATGGTATGTTCTTCCATTTGTTTGTGTCCTCTTTTATTTCACTGAGCAGTGGTTTGTAGTTCTCCTTGAAGAGGTCCTTTACATCCCTTGTAAGTTGGATTCCTAGGTATTTTATTCTCTTTGAAGCAATTGTGAATGGAAGTTCATTCATGATTTGGCTCTCTGTTTGTCTGTTACTGGTGTATAAGAATGCTTGTGATTTTTGCACATTAATTTTGTATCCTGAGACTTTGCTGAAGTTGCTTATCAGCTTAAGGAGATTTTGGGCTGAGACAATGGGGTTTTCTAAATATACAATCATGTCATCTGCAAACAGGGACAATTTGACTTCTTCTTTTCCTAACTGAATACCCTTGATTTCTTTCTCTTGCCTGATTGCCCTAGCCAGAACTTCCAACACTATGTTGAATAGGAGTGGTGAGAGAGGGCATCCCTGTCTTGTGCCAGTTTTCAAAGGGAATTTTTCC
>NW_022165852.1:0-1555 GCF_008728515.1 Papio anubis | reverse complement strand
GGGTGAGTGTTATAACCCCATCTATAGAAAAGGAAACGTCTCTAAAGTCTTTAGCATCTTGCCCGAGTTCGCACACTTAGCAGAGGCCTGAGTTTAGATGCAGCCCCGTCTTGCTCTTTGACAGCCTCAACACCACCTGCCTTGGGTGACCCATGCAGTGAGTCACTGACAGCCCTTGTGATTGGCCTGTGGCACAGCACGGAGTGAAATGGCCCACTGACCTTTTCAGACATTCAGGCAATTTGTGATAGAGCGTATGCGGTCACTCCCAGTTAGTTCTTTGTTCAGTTTAATAGAATACCTAATTCTATGTTTATTAGAATAAAGGGAGATTTCTTGTTGTTTTGTTTTGTTTTTTTTTTAGACGGAGTCTTGCTCTGTTGCCCAGGCTGGAGTGCAGTGGCGCCATCTCGCTTACTGCAAGCTCCACCTCCCGGGTTCACGCCATTCTCCTGCCTCAGCCTCCCGAGCAGCTGGGAATACAGGCGCCTGCCACCATGCCCGGCTTTTTTGTATTTTTAGTAGAGATGGGTTTCACCATGTTAGCCAAGATGGTCTCGATCTCCTGACATCATGATCCGCCCACCTCGGCCTCCCAAAGTGCTGGGATTACAGGCGTGAGCCACTGAGCCCGGCCTCTTGTGGTTTTTAAGAATATGAAGCATATCTATTTTGCCTACAAGTTGGAAGTTCCAATACTACAGGAAGCATAAGAGCAGGTTATAATGATGGATCCTTTATAAGACTGAATTCACATCAAACTGAATCAGTAACTCCAGCCGTATGAACAGGGTGAGACATTAAACATTTGATGAAAAGAATTCCTTTCTTAGGTCACAGCAAGGACTAGATATATCTAATTATGCCCAGTAAGATGTATTGTGATATTTACAGTTAATCACTCATTTAATTCAAAGGGTATTTATTAATCGTCTGCTCTGGGCATAACATCAATCGAAAGCAATGTGTTCACATGGAAAAAAAAAACTTACCTGAGGTGGCTGGGCACAGTGGCTCATGCCTGTAATCCCAGCACTTTGGGAGGCTGAGGCGGGTGGATCACCTGAGATCAGGAGTTTGAGACCAGCCTGACCAACATGGAGAAACTCCATCTCTACTAAAAATACAAAATTAGCTGGGCGTGGTGGTGCATGCCTGTAATCCCAGCTACTCAGGAGGCTGAGGCGGGAGAATCGCTTGAACTTGAGAGGAGGAGGTTGCAGTGAGCCGAGATTGTGCCACTGCACTCCAGCCTGGGCAACAAAAGTGAAACTCCATCTCAAAAAAACAAAAACAAAAGCAAAACTTACCTGAGGCTCTAAGTCAACTTTCCACAACCAGCACACATTTCTTATTTGAAATACATATCTAAAGCTTTGAATGCATAAATAGCTATCCCAATCTAGAACTAAGTCAATAGTTGCTTTGAATTGTTTAAATTATCCTGGGAATCGGAAAGATATGTCTACATGAAACAATAAAGGTTATATTAGAATTAGTAAACTTTAGAAGACCATTTTAATCTTAATATATAAACATACTACCTAGGCACACT
>NW_022165851.1:0-49417 GCF_008728515.1 Papio anubis | reverse complement strand
TTTTTGTATTTGTAGCAATGACTTCTAAATTTGATTCAGAAACCCATAGCATTTTATTGGAATTGTGCTTGGTTTGATTGTCTCAACTGTTTACAGGAGCTGCTAACAGTCTGTGTTTCATTTACCATATACTATTAAAAAATCTGAGTTCATGATGCTAAATTCATGAATGTTGAATAGAGCTGAAATCCAAATTATGGGGGTTGTAGTTATTCCTATTTTTCCTTTGTCAACAGGGTGCAGTTGAAAAAACAATATAGACTTCTGATTTCATTCTAAAACTATCTAATGTGAGTTCAGGAAAATTATTTAACTCCTGATCCTTTATTATTTCATCAATGAAATGAGGCTACTACCCTGCCCCACTTGTAGAATTGCTCTGAAGATTAAAAATCATGTAATGTGTAAACATTCAAAACAGTAATTGGCTCATAGGAGGTGATCAGCCATTTCTAAATGCTGTGAGTAAAGCAAAATTATAAAAAATAAGAGAGAAATTAATGAATATAATATTGCTTTCTTAATGTAATGATGGTTCTCATTAGTTAAGTATAGTGTGACAGAATTAGTATATTGAATTCAGTGACTCATTGTTCTTCTACCCAGAGCTTGTTGATACACTTTCAATTAGATTGAATCATTCTTATTGCAATAGCAGCCCCATCACTCCTTTTGGAATGTAAGTTCTGTGAAAGCCAGGAGTGTCTGATACATAGCAGGCATTCAGATATTGTAGAAAGACTGAAATAAACACCACGTTTTGTTTTCCTAATAGGTTTAGCTTTAAAAATAAGAATATTGTTAGTTATCACTTGGCAAATATTTATAATTTGCCAGGCATCTTACTAAACTTTAGTAGATTATCTTATTTTAATGTTGATATTACTTCTGTGAGTAGATTACTAGGAGCCCTAAGGTGAAGAAAGTCTTGCCTATATTTGTATACCAGGGTTTATCAGTTAGTTGTTGTCAATGTAAACATTTTTCCCATTGGCACATGCAGCTGTTTATGTGCTTTCATAAGCCTTAACAGAATCGTATTTTATAAGATTTAAAAATACGGTAGCTATGTATTTTATTGTTCTTAATTTGCATATTATAGGAATTTAAAATATGCATTTCATACTTGAAGAACACTGATTTGAATTGCACAGGTCTACTTAAGCACAATTTAAAAAAAAAAAAAAAAAGGTCAGCCCTTTCTATCTGCAGATTTCACATCAGCAAGCGAAGATGGGTAGAAAATACAGTATTGTTCACTGTAATCCCAAGTACTTAGGAAACTGAGAAAGGAGAATTGCTTCTTGAGCCCAGGAGTTTGAGGCTGTGGTGAGGCATGATCAAGCCACTGCACTCCAGCCTGGCAAAAGAGTGAAATTTCATGTCTTAAGAAAACAAAATAAAATACAGTATTGAAGGAAAGATCCCCACGTATATAGAGGGCCAGCTTTTTATTTTTAAAGATGGTAAACTTTATTTTGCCAAATTATTTTTTTCAAACTTATCTTTTTAAATATTAGTATTGTATACAGAAAATGATTTTGTTAAAAATATCACCAAGTAGGAAGGACATAAATCCAGAAAAAAGGCTTTTAAGTGAGTAAATTTATTTCTATGGAACAAACTTCAATGATTATTTTTCCTTTAGCTTTGATATGTTAGAGCTTTTTTCACAGAATGATGCTCATTACATGAGCTTGAATCTGAGAACCTCAGATGTGGCTAATAAAGAACTAATGAAAAAATGTGAAGTAAGAAAATTATGAATGTTTTTCTAGAAAACAAAACTAAATAAAACAAAACTGTTACATCCCATTTGGACTCTTAGCCATGTATTTCACAAATATTTTGTTTTATATTATTGCCTACTTCACTGTCTTAACAATATGAAGACCAGGATGTCAAAGGGCATTACGCATGTGGTGAGAGTTATATTACGACCAGTTAACCCAAGGGAGGTCAGATGTGGCTTCAGATTCCACATACACAGCTACCTTTCCTCACTGAGGCAGAGCAAGGCAATCCAGAAAGTCTTTTCAGACTCTGAGAATGCTGTACTTACTTAGAAAATCACTTGAACAGATGAAACATTAAATAATTTATACTAAAATCTGGATTATTATTCTGATAAATCAATTTGATTTGTTTAGTGGTTTGTTCACATTCAGCTTGTTAATTCCACAGAAGAGGAGGGCCTGCTTTTCATGTATATGTGTCTTTTCTTCAGCACTTAAGTATGCACAAATTTTGATGTCTATCAGTGTCCTGGAACCAATTCCCAGAGATGACTAAGTTCAGTTTTGTTCTGAATTTTTTACTTTGTGTGTAGAAATACATTTTCATGAAGTTATAACTATATTCATTTTATTTCTCATTCCAATACTATTGAAAATTATGAATAATCAACCAAGGTTTCTGTAATGAGCATTTATTGATCCTCAGGGTTACCAGATAGAAGTGTCTGTAGGTAGGAAAAGAAAAAATGACTCCCTATTATAATATCACTTTTTCTTTTTTTTTTGTACTGTGGAAATATATCATAGTTGATTTCTTGTAAGTCAATAGAAAATTTCAAAATATATGTAGTAAATGATCAATATAATATTTTCTCATACAATGTAATATAATTTTTGCATGTCTTTATTTTCAGTATCTTTTTGTTTCTTATTTTAAAATAATGTTTATTTTAGAAACTGTAAAGATCAAGAAAGACACAGCAGAAAATAAATATCTTCCTAATTCCATCAGAAAAATATAAAATCATGATTATATTCTTGTGTATATAATTCTAGCCTGTTACCTATTTCAAATATATTTTTGTTTATGCATACATAAAACCCAGTAAATCTCTCTATATATAAGGTATATAATAAACACATATTTATTTGTCCTTTTTCATATTTTTGATGTTTAGAGGTTTTTTTCTTCCTAAATCTTGACTATTGTAATTTTTTTTGCCAAACATTGACCATCCCCAGGTTGATCTTGTATGTATTGCAGAAGGGGTTAGGTCATTGGACAACCAGAAGTGGCTCCGTCTTTCTGTCCAGGGATTATCAAAGTGTCTGGCTTGGGAGAAAGAGCATGCTTTAAACAGTTTGATTGGTTGGTCAATGGCAGCATATTTTTAACTTACCCATTGCCCCAGCTTATTTTGTTGTCGTTCTTAAGAGGCAGGTTCTCACACTGTCTCCCAAGCTGGAGTTCAGTGTGCAATCTTAGCTCACTGCAGCCTCAAACTCCTGGGCTTCATCAGTCTTTCCACCTCAGTGTCCAAAATCGCTAGGACTACAGTCACGTGCCACAATGGCCAGCTAATATTTGTACTTTTATTTGTCGAGACAGGGTGTCCCTATGTGACCCAGGATGGTCTCAAACTCTTGGCCTCAAGCAATTCTCCCACTTAAGCCTCTCAAATTTATGGGATTATCATCATGAGCCACCAATCCTGGCCTTATTTGTCTCTTCAGAGTTTGTCCTTCCTTTCTAGGTCTATGACATGAACTGTCTTTGCCCGTTCTATAAAACATTCATCTGTCGTGGTCATATGAAACATTACAAAATTGTTTTTGATGTTTCCTCATGCTTTATGTTAAGTATTCTAACATGGTAGTGTAGCTTTTTTAAAAAGGACAAAAAGACACAATAGGTCGGCTAATCACAAACAAGACTTTAATGATCTCAGTTGTGCTATAATTTATTATGATATATTAAAAAAAATCAGCACTTACTTGTAATGTGCCTTGAGGCAAATCATTTAGTAACTTGATTTCTCAGACCTCAGTTTCCTCCTCTGGAAAATACTAGTATCAACTCTGTGTAGTTTAATTTGAAGAATTAGAAAACTTGTAAGTAAATACTTTATCACCAAGCATGATTGCTGTGATTACTTTATCGTTGTTACTGTTGTAGCATTGAACCACTTACCACTTTAAGTTATTTGTTCGAAGTCAAATATTATTAATTAATACACATTTCATAAACTAGTCTTATTTATTCATTTATTTATTAATTAATAGATGGAGCCTTGCTTTGTAGCCCAGCCTGGATTGCAGTGGTGTGGCATGATCTCGGCTCACTGTGACCTCTGCTTGCTGGGTTCAAGAAGTTCTCCTGCCTCAGTCTCCTGAGTACCTGGGACAACGGGCACGTGCCACCATGCCCGGCTAATTTTTGTATTTTTAGTAGAGACCGTGTTTCACCATGCTTTCCAGGCTAGCCTCGAACTCCTAACCTCGTGATCCGCAAACCCTGGCCTACCAAAACGCTGGGGTAGCAGGCTTGAGCCACCGCGCCCGGCCAAACTAGTCTTTAGAGTTGATTGAATGTGGGAGTTCAGTTGACAAGTGGCTGATTCAAATTGTTAAATTAGAAATATTCAGTGTTAGAATTGTAGAGTGCTCTTGTGTTTCTCTTCCATATCATTTGAGCAACTAGTAAACAGCATACTGTTTTATCAACAGGCATGTTATCTATGCTCCAAGCAGCCACAGCAAGTATTCAGGGGAGTCATTTCCAGGAATTTCTAATGCTCTGTTTGATATTGAAAGGAAAGTGGACCCTTGCAAGGCTAGGGGAGAAGTGAAGAGAAAGATTTCTGTTCCAGCCTTCACAGTGCAGGCAGCTTCAGAGGCTTTGAAACAGGTAGCCTAAGAGGATTCCTTAGAGAAGCGATAATGAATTTGTGTTATGTCACTCAGAAAGAATCATGATGGGTATATTGATGAATTTTAAAATTAGTATATTAGAAATAAAGATGGATATTATATATAGTTAGGTGAGTGTACATATATTTGTCTGTGTATATATTTTTTCTTTTATTTTCTTGTCATTGATTAAAAATAAAAACAAGTTTTCAGAGGTCTCACTCCTTGCCTGGCCTCCCAAGGCTGAGAGAATCACTATCTCAACACACTCCTTGGGACAGTGATTGAATTACACTTTTAGTAGATGTAATCCCTCTATAGCATAAGAAATCTTTATTTTTTATTAAAATATTTTATTTATATAAAAGACTGTAACACACAAATATAGAGAAAAATAGTAATGAAATGAACATTTGTGAACCTACTAGCCATAGTAAGAAAATAACATTTCCAATATCTTTGGGTTCCCCATGCACTAATGACAGTTGTGCTTGATCACTTTCTTGAATTTTATTTTTATCTTTATTTCCTCTGTTATTCTTTATAATTTTATCACACATGGCTATATTATTTACATGTTTATGGTTTTGGCTTTAGGTAGTTTTGGAATTTTGAAATAAAATCATACCATTATGGTTTTCCATGAATTGCCTGGATTTTTCCACTGATCCTCAAGTGTTCAGATAAATAAGGTAAGGAGATAGATGGATAGCACTGATGTAAATGAAAGTAAGATTCATAGTCCATCAAAAGAAAGAAGCTTATATAATAATGTGAATAGGAAAGTTAATGTAAAGAATGATTAATTATAACAGCATTTGAGCAAGACCATTCCTGGCTGTATGGTGAAACCCCGTCTCTACCAAAAATACAAAAACAAAATTAGCCGGGCGTGGTGTCGGGCGCCTGTAGTCCCAGCTACTGAGGAGGCTGAGGCAGGAGAATGGCGTGAAGCCGGGAGGCGGAGCTTTCAGTGAGCTGAGATCGCGCCACTGCACTTCGGCCTGGGCTACAGAGCAAGACTCCGTCTCAAAAAAAAAAAAAAAAAAAAAAAAAAAAACATATCAGTAACAAGGCACTATGTATCTATCATGGGCACTAGGAATAGAAACACGAGTAATTCACGAAGCTTTCCATTTTGAATATTATAAACTTGTAAAGATATAGCTGCAGGAAAGCAATTACCTAGAGAATTGTTTGGGGACTGCGAAGGCACAAAACAATAAGGCTTAAGGGTAAATTTGACTATGGATCATTCAGGTCTGGAATTCAGGGAAAAGATCTGGGCTTTAGAGGGCAGTTTAGAAATCATCAACATATAAGTACAATTAAAGAGCTATAAGCATTAGTGGATAATTTATAATTGACTTATATGGTTTGGCTCTGTGTCCCCACCCAAATCTCATCGGGAATTATAATTACCACGTGTTGGGGGAGGGGCCTAATGGGGGGTGATTGAATCATGGGGCGGGCTTCCCCCTTGCTGTTCTTGTGAGAGTGAGTGAGTTCTCACGAGATCTGGTTGTTTGAAAATGTGTAGCACTTCCTCCATCTCCCAGTCTCTTTCCTGTCCTGCCATGGTAAGGAAGTGCTTATTTCCTCTTCGCCTTCCACCACGAGTATTTTTCCTGAGGCCACCCAGTCGTGCTCAAGCCTGCAGAACTGTGAGTTAATTAAACCTCTTTTCTCATAAATTACCCAGTCTCGGGTATTTCTTTATAGCAGTCTGAAAACGGAGTAATAACATTGATTCTTAGAGTTATAAATACTAATTACAAACATTCAAGAGCTACAGAAATGATTAAAGTGAAATTCACACATTACTTCCATTGGTAGCCTGCTAACATTTTTACACATATGCTGTATCATATACACATAAATAATATACATATTTGTATTTCACACTTATCTTACACATAAACACAACTTATATGTGTACACTCTAAATATCTGTGTGTAATATATCTGAGGCAGAAAAATAGGGAACTAGGATAGCCAAGGCTTGAGTCATAAGTAAGCAAATGAATAGCAGGTGCAGCCAGTTGTAGGCAAAGGAATAGCAGGTGCAGCCAGTTGTAGGCAAAGGAATAGCAGGTGCAGCCAGTTGTAGGCAAAGAAATAGCAGGTGCAGCCAGTTGTAGGCAAAGGAATAGCAGGTGCAGCCAAGTTTGCCAAACAAAGGAATAGCAGGTGCAATGAAGTTGCAAGGCAAAGGAACAGCCAAGGTGCAGCCAGTTCTAGGCAAAGGAATAGCAGGTGCAGTCAGTTCTAGGCAAGATTAGGCAGCATACAGGCCACATCTTCACTCCTGTGATAACAAGACAGAATTTTCCACTTCAGCCTCGGTTGGGTTTCAGACCCATCCTTCATAGGGTGTAAGCAATTGGAGGCACGTAGGGGTGTTGCCAAGTTATTTTGACTTTAAAAAAACCCTAATTGGAGAGGCTCTTGATCCACTTGCTACAGCCGGCTCCCACTCTGTGAATTGTCTTCAACAAATGTGTGCTTTCCTTGCTCCATTCTCCTGTTGCTTTGTCTTTCCTTGCTTTCTCCTTTTGTCACTTTGTTTCTGCATTTTGTTCAATTCTTTGTTCAACAGGGCAAGAACCTGGACAACTCTATCCAGTAACATATTTACGTATACATAATCATAAATAGTGCCATAATATGCATCCTGTTTTTGAACTGCAATTCACTTAACAGTAACTCAGGAGGTGGAGGACACAGCAACTGAGACTGAAAAGGTATGGCCAGGAAGCTAAATAAGAATCTAGAGAATAAGGTCATGTAAGACAAGAATTGAAAGACTTTTAGGAATGGATAATTTATTGTCAAATGCAGCAGAATTAAGAACCGAAACAAGAACTAAGAACTGTTGACTGGATTTAGCAATTAGACTGGATGTGACCTCTGCCAGAACAGCTTCACTGGCATGGCAAGGTGGGAACCTGATTGCTGTGTTTAGAAGTAAAGAAGGTGTGTTAGTAATCGTGAACTGTTTCTATGAGAAGGTCCCTTTGAAAAGACAGGGGAAAAACATTCTCTTTTTTTCCACAGCCTCATCAACATTTGTTATCTTTTTTTTTTTTTAATAATAGTCATCCTAAAGGTGTAAGGTGATATTTTATTGTGGTTTGATTTGCATTTCCCTGATGATTAGAGATGTTGAGTACTTTTTCATATGCCTGTTCACCATCTGAATTTCTACTTTTGATACATGTTTAAGTACTTTGCCCAATTTTTAAATAAGTTATTTGTATTTTTGGAACTGAGTTGTATAAGTTCTTTATATATTTTGGGTATTAATTTCTTATTAGATTAATGGTTTGCATATGCCTTTCCAATTCCATCAGTTGCCTTTTGATTTAGGTGATTGCTTCCTTTGCTGGGCAGAACTTTGTAGTTTCATGTAATACTGGATATCTATTTTTGCTTTTGTTGCCATAATCAAAAACATATTGCCAAGACCACTGTCAAAAAGTTTTTTCCCTATGTTTTCTTCTAGGGGTTTTACAGTTTCATGTTGTGTTTAAGTCTTTCATTCATTATAGATTGGTTTTTGTATGTGTGTGATAGGGGTTCAATTTAATTTTTTTTGCATGTGGATAACCAGTTTTCCAAACACCAATTTTATTTCTTAAGAAACTATACCCATTATGTGTTCTTGGCATCCTAGTAGAAGATAAATTGACCATAAATGTATGGGTTTATTTCTGGGCTCTCTAGTCTTTTACACTGATTTAGATGTTTGTTTTTAATGATAATACCATACTGTTTTGATTACTATAGCTTTGTAATATGATTTGAAGTCAAGCAGTGTGATGCTTCCAGCTTTATTCTTTCTTCTTAAAATTACTTTGGCTATTCAGGGTCTTTTATCCTTCCATGTGAATTTTAGAATTGTTTTTCCTATTTCTGTAAAAATTGCAATTGGGATTTTGATAAGGATGACATTGAATCTGTAGATTGCTTTGGGTAGTGTGAACATTTTAACTATTTTAGTTTTTCCAATCCATGAGCATGGAATGTCTTTCTATTGGTGTCTTTTGAAAAATTTCTTTTGGTAATGTTTTACAATTTTCAGGGTACAAGTCTTTTATTTCTTAATTGTTAAGTATTTCCTTGTTATTGCTGCTAATTTAAATGAGCTTGTTTCCTGGTTTTCCTTTTGGAAAGTTTGTTAGTGTATAGAAACACCACTGATTTAAGTATGCTAACTTTGTATCCTGTAATTTTATTGACTCTTTAAGTTAGTTATAATAGTGTTTTGTGTAGAGTTGTTAGGGATGTCCAGGTATATGATCATATCATCTGCAGAAAGAGATGATTTTTCTTTTTCCCTTTCAATTCGGATACTTATTTTTTTCTCCTTTTTGCCTGATTGCTCTGGCTAGGACTTCCAGTACTGTACTGAATAGCTGTGGTGAGAGTTGGCATTCTTGCCTTCTTACAGATCTTAGAGAAAAAGCTTTCAGATTTTCCCCATTGATTATGATGTTAGCTGTGCCTTTTTCATATATGTCATTTATTGTGCTGAGGAAAGTTTCTTTTATATCTGTTTTGTTGATAGTTTTTAACTTAATGTTGAATTTGTTCCAATATTTTTTCTTGCATCTGTTGAGATTATGTAGTTTACTTTTCTGTTAATTTAGTATATCACATTGATTGGTTCTTATATGTTGAACTGTGCTTGCATGTCAGGGATAAAATCTGCTTAGTCTTGATATATGATTATTTTAATTCTTTTGCTAATATTTTATTGAAGATTTTCACATTTATGGCCATTGAGAATGTTGACTTGCAGTTTTCTTTTTTTGTGTTGGTTTTTCTCTAGCTTTAGAATTGTGGTGTTAGCCTCATAAAATGAGTTTGAGAGTATTACCTCTTCTATTTTTTTTTTTTTTTTTGCAAGAGTTTAAGAGGGTTCGTATTAGTTCTTTGAATATTCGGTGGAATCCTCATGAAGTCTCTAGATCCTCAGCTTTTCCTTGTTGGAAAGTTTTTTTTTTTTATTACTGATTCATTTGTTATTAGTTCAGCATTAGTAGGTTGTATATTTCTAGGAATTTACTTCTTTTAGATTATCAAATTTGTTGGTGTATAATTATTCATCATAATTGTTTAATATCATTTTTATTTCTGTGGCATCAATTGTAAAACCTCCGTTTTCATTTCTTGCTTTCATAATTTGAATCTTCTTTTTTTCTTAGTTTAGCTAAAAGTTTAATTTTGTTTATCTTTAAAAAACCAACTCTGTTATATTTCTATTATTTTTCTATCTGATATTTTATTTCTTTCTGCTCTGATCATTATTATTTTCTTCCTTCTGTTGCCTTTGGGTTTAGTTTGTTCCTTGAGTTATAAAGTTAGGTCATTTAGTTAAGATATTTCATTTTTAATGTAGGCATTTAACACAATAAATTTCCCTCTTAGTATATGGCTTTTGCTGAATTTCATAAGTTTAAGTAAATTGTAGTTTCATTTTTGTTTGTCTCAAGATATTTTAAAAATTCCCCATTTGGTTTTCTATTTTACTCACTGGTTGTTTTAAGCTGTGATTTAATTTCCACGTGTTTGAGAATTTTCCAGTTGTGATTTTGTTATTTCTAATTTCATTCCACTGTGATCTGAGAAGACACTTGATATGGTTTAAATCTTTTAAAACTTGTTGACTTGTTACCTAACATATGACCTATTTAGGATAATGTCCTATGTGTGCTTGAGAATAATTTGTATTCTGCTGTTGTTGGGGAAGAAGGTCTGTGTATGTCTGTTAGGTCCCTTTGGTGCATAGTTTTGTTTAAATTAGCTGTTTTCTTATTGGAATTCTGCCTAGATGTTTTATCCATTATTGAAAGTGAAAGCATTGAAGTTTCCTATTATTACTGTATTGTCAGTTTCTCCCTTCAGCTCTGTCCATGTTTGTTTAATAAATTTATGTGCTCTAATGCTGAATGCCTATATATTTATAATTGTTGTCTTCCTGATGAATTAAGCTTTTTATCATTACATAATAACCTTCTTTGTCTTGTGACATTTTTTGACTTAAAGTCTATTTTGTCTGATATAAGTATAGCCACCCAGATCTCTTTTTCTTACCATTTGCATTAACTACCTTTTCCCAGCCATTTACTTTTAGTCTATGTATGTCCTTGTATCTAACGTTAGTTTCGTGTAGATTGTATATTGCTGGATATTGTATTTTTATTCATTTTGATTGGGAGTTTATTAATTTACATTTAAAGTGATCATTGATATGTAAGAACTTGCTGTTGCCATCTTGTTCATTGTTTCCTTTTTGTCTTGCAGTTCTTTCTTTTTTTTTTCCCCCATTATTTTGTTGTTTTCTTTTGGTATTTGATGATGTTTGTGGTGGGTGGTTTGGTTTGATTCATTTTATGTTATTTTTCGTGTAGTTATTGGAAATTAATTGTGTTCCTTTCATGTTATCATGTTTCCCTGATTCTTCATGATTCTTGTAGCTCTGCGTAAGTGTCTGTACATTTGAATAAGTAATTACTTCTTCCAGATTTTATGGACTGGCTTTGGTAAGGAAAGACCTTCACTTATAGGAAGGTGGGGGTAGGAAGGAGATGTGGGGTGGTGACTATGGGGTGTATGATGGAGCACACTATGGTAGCAAGTCTGATGGCATGGAGTGCCAAGTGTGGGAATGTGCAGTGATTCTAGGTTTAGGAAGGCGTGGTGGCTAGGGGGCTCAGGCAGTTAGTGTCAGTGGTATTAGCAACTTCGTGGTCCTCAGTGGTAAGAGACCCACTGTTCTAGGTCTGTAGTGGCTTTGAGAGCTGTTGGAGTCCTCAGCAGGGCCTCCAATTCTAGTTGTGGGTATACCTAAGAAGGCATGTGCTGAGGCTGGTCATAGCAAGTGAGGGTCAGTGATGAACATGCATATTGGTGAAAACCACGGGCAGCAGTGGGCAAGTATGTGGCACTGGTATGTGTAAAGTGTGTGCACAGTGATGGGAACTAGCTGTAGGTATGCACCCAGTGTCAAAGGCTGGGACCAGTCTAAGGGGTTAGGGCTGATTGTTGGCATGCATGGTTACAGTGGCAAAATCAGTGGTGAGTGCACGAGGCTACAGAGGTTGGAGCTGGTGCCCTGTGATTGTGGTTGCAGGGGTCTGCTGCAGGCATATATGCTATGGTGGGACCAGCAGCTGGGATCAGGGCTGTCTACATGTGCATGCGCTGTTGCGAGGGCTGGTGCTGTGGTGTATGTGCACATAGAAATGAGGGCTGGCAATATTGGTCAGAGCTGGTCATATGTATGCTTGGCTGTGGGTTCTGGACTCAGTGTGTGTGTGTGCGAGGTAATGAGGACTGGTGGTTGGGGTTGGCAGTAGATATGTACGTGGAGGTATAGATGAGACTACTGATGGAACTGGGGTTGGTTGTGGAGCATATGGGGTGGCTGTACTCTGTCCAAGGTCAGGGCACTCATAGTGTGCTGACTGGGGTGGTCCTGGTAGAGGGGTAGGGACAGCAGCTCAGGTAGCTGGGCTCTGCAGAGGTGAAAAACTCAGGGTCCTTTGTGGCAAAAGATGTAGGAGTCTGTGGCAGCTGTGCTGGCTGTTGGATTTCTCAGTGGTTAGAACTATTGGTTTCTGTGTGGAGCACACTTCTGGGGTTCTTGACAGCCCACACCGTGAGGTCTTTGGTGGTGAACATAGTGAGTCTCAGTGGCTGTGATGGTTGTTGATGTCCCCAGCTGTGAAATTTCCCGGGATCATCTGTAGAGCACACCACTGGGGACCACAGTGGCACCTGCAGTATGGCTGATACTTATAGTGCACAACCTTCTTTGTTCCTAGCTGTCTCCAGATGTCTTGACTATTCCTATCTCCTTACTAATCTGGGTGGGATAAAACCAAACTTTCAGGCAGTGCTCTGAAAGACTCACCCTGCTCTCCTTTTCCCTCATGAAGGAAACTTATGAGCTCAGGGCTCCCTTTCAGTACTGAGCTGTGTGGACCTGGGGGATGGGATGATGCAGGCAAAAATAAAACTGTTCTTTCTACCCTTTCTGTGAGATTATCCTCATTTTTCTTCCCTGCCACATTGCTGCACCTTCTTAACTGAACTCCTGAGCTCTTCCAGAGGTATTTCCATTTGTGGATAGCTGTCTAATTGTTGCTCTTATGAGTATACGAAGTCTAAGATCTTTTCCTCCATCCTGCTGATGTCTTTACTCTTATTAAAAGCAAAATATATGTTTATTTACCATTAAGGAAATGTTTATTTAATTTTTGTTTCTGCTTAAGTTTCCCAATGGTACTGCTAAAATCTTATTAAATTTTTGTTATAATATGTGACTTTTTAGCAATATAAAAGTCAAATTGGGGAAAACAATGAAAGTAGCTGTACACTAAAATTATAAGAAAAAGAAAAAACAACATGTAATGAGAAGAACCAGGACCTGGAGTAAGAAGACCTGGTATTGAGTACAAGTGTATAATCTTGGGTATGTATTTTTCAGGCCCACATGCTTCTAACCTATAAAAAGGTTTTAAGGAGTATCAATTAAGACGTTTTGTTGTGAAAATGTGTTGTGAACTACAAATCGTTGTAAAAATATTAGTAAATGTTTTAAAGAAACATTCATATTAAAGCGTATTATAGTTTTGAAGCTTTGTTAAAATTACAGTATCTGATTCTGTATATATTTCACAGATTATGATCTTTATATTGACAGCAATTTGGTTCTTATTACTAACCACAATTTGACAATTAAAAGTCCTTCAGTAAAGGTTATGTGAATAATTAGCGAATAGTGGATCCTATAAAAATATTTATCTTGTTTTTAAACATCTGAATGTCTTTATTGCATATTTTAAATACAGGCACAGAATATTTTGACTTGACTGGTTTTAGGTAATGGGTACTTAACTTTAGATTTTGACCCTAAGGTAATTTTGTTTTTTATTCAGAAGTCTAAAACATTTTAATCAGAAATTATGACAAAATTGTTTATTTTTGAGAAAAAATTTGGAAGAAAAAATATTTTGGGTACTAAACATGTCAGTTTATTGATCAATTTCTGTACAGTTATCTATTCACAACTTTGCTATTTCACTTTAAATTTACTGAAATTTTTATCAAAATATATTTTTTTCTTAAGTTTTTAACTGAGATTTGATATGCTGATTTTTTTTGTCTCTATAAAATATTATTAGTTATAACTGCTGCTATTAGATATTTACTTTGGTGATTATTATTTCTACGAAATCCAATATACTTGCACCAGATTTTATATGTTATGATGTTACACACGAAATTTTATCTATTTACAGTTTTATTTTTTCTTGCTTATTTGTACTAGTTACATTCATCAAAAATTTAAAGAATGTTTATTTTTTTATTTATATATTTTTTTGAGACGGATTCTTTCTCTCTCGCCCGGGCTGGAGTGTAGTGGCGAGATCTCGGCTCACTGCAAGCTCCGCCTCCCGGGTGCACGCCATTCTCCCGCCTCAGCCTCCTGAGTAGCTGGGACTACAAGCGCCCGCCACCTCGCCCGGCTAATTGTTTTTGTATTTTTAGTACAGACGGGGTTTCACTGTGTTAGCCAGAATGGTCTCGATCTCCTGACCTCGTGATCCGCCCACCTCGGCCTCTCAAAGTGATGGGATTACAGGCTTGAGCCACGGCGCCCGGCCTAAAGAATGAATGTTTATATTTATCTCTCAGCTACTCTTAGAAAAAATATACGGGGCAATTGCCTTCAGTTAGTTTAAGATTGAGCTTATATCCAGGCTGGTTTCTTGTATAGATAAGGCAATTATTCCTTTTTCTTTTTTCTTTTCTTTTCTTCTTTTTTTTTTTTTTTTGAGACGGAGTCTCGTTCTGTCACCCAGGCTGGATGCAGTGGTGCGATCTCCGCCTCCCGGGTTCAAGCGATTCTCCTGCCTCAGCCTCCTGAGTAGCTGGGATTGCTGATGCCCGCCACCACGCCCAGCTAATTTTTGTATTTTTAGTAGAGGGGTTTCGCCATGTTTACCAGACTGGTTTCTAACTCCTGGCCTTAGGTGATCCACCTGCCTCGGCCTCCCAAAGCGCTGGGATTACAGGAGTGAGCCACCCACGCCTGGCCTGTTCCTTATTCTTTTAATCCCTCTGTATCCTGGCAATCTTTCCAATTCAGTTTTATTTCATTATGTATTTATAATGTGCCTTTTCTTTTTTGAAACCCTGCAAAATTTGTCAGCTTAATAAATATAATTTTAATAGACATTTAGAAATCACATATTTGGTAAGTCATCTGTGATTCTGAATAATATATGCTTAGACTCTATTTCTTTAAATAGCTGTTAATATAAATTATATGAAATATTAATGATAAAGTACTCAGTTGGTCATGAGATAACCAAATGAGGAATTCATAGAAATAAATGTGGAGTGTGTTTAGAGAACTGAATAGATATTATATTATAATATAAAAAAGGAAATTTTAAATAGAGTTTCAGGGAAAATATTCTAATACTAAAATCATGCTATGAAATACCCTCCCATGGGAAGTGTGAAAACTTCACTTTTTCAAAATTCAAAACCAGCCTGGAAACAGCATTAAAAATACACCCCTGGGAGTCATTTTATACAGTGGTTGAGTTGAGTAGGAGCCTGATAGGCCTTTGCCATATCTACTTTGTGTGACTTAAATAAAAAGGCAACTTTGATATAGTATTTGCCATTGGAAAGTAAAATTTAAAAACAATGTGACTAGTGCAGGTAATATGATTCTTTTAATAAAATACAGTCACATTTTACTAGTCTATTAAGTAGTAAGGGTAATGAGGACTTTCAAAGAATTTTGAAAATAAAAAGTGTTGTAAAGCGTTGTCAGTGTCTGTTAGATATTTTTATTCACACATATTACTTCTCTGGGAAAATAATTTTGTAAAATAAAAAGTGGGAAAGAAAGAGGGCTAATATAATGAAAATTTAAAAAAATAAGGGAAAGCGGAAAACATCTGCTAAGCACTTTAAATGGCATCAGATTTTAACAGTACCAGTTCAAGATTTACTAGCATTAAAAGAAAAAAAACATGTTTCTGTTTCAAATGTGTTAAGGAAGTAAAAAATTACTAGCCTTTTAAATGAATACTGGTAGCATTGTAATTTTGAATATCTCATGTAATAAATACTTCACTGGTTGAACTTTTGATATCTGCTTCATAATATTTCAGTCTTTTATCATTGAAAATAAGTAAACATATCTGAAAGATGATGTAAACCACAACTTCAAAAGTTAATAGTAGTTTAATCAACATATATTTCTATGATATTTGTTATATTTCTTAAAAAATAGAAGTACAAGATACTTTAAAAACAGAACCCAACAAAATGTCTACATTTGTACATTTTTATGATTCTTTTGGATCATCCTAAACATGATTTTTTAAATTGCTAAAAATAGCTGAGAACATGAAATCATTTTGGTCTTTTACACTCATTACTATGAAAGACAACAAAGGTAATTTAGTTATTATTCTGTTCCAAGCTCTTTTTGTTTAATTCTCACAAAAACTGAGATGGGTACTTTATTATCTCAATTTTATTCAAGTTAGGAAGGTGTCTTAGTTCATTTGTGTTGCTTTAGAGGAATACCTGAGACTGAGTAATTTATAAAGAGAAAAAGGTTGATTTGGCTCAGTGTTATGCAGGCTGTACAAAAAAACATGGTGCCAGCATCTGCTTCTGGCCTCCTGTTGCTTCCACTCATGGAAGAAGATGAAGGGGAACCAGTGTGGGCAGAGATCACATGGCAAGGGGGGAAATAAGAAAGAGTGAGAAGGGAGGTGCCAGGCTCTTTTAAACAACCAGCTCTGAAGGGAACTAATAGAGTGAGAACTCTCAAATCCCCCCACCTATCACACGAGAGGGCATTGATGTACTCATGAAGGATCCTCCTCCATGTCTCAAACAACTCCCATTAGGTTTCCAACTCCACTATTAATAGAATAATATATCAACATGAAATCTGAAGGGACAAATATCCAAACTATAGCATGAGACATAAAACAGTCAATTAACTTGCCAAACTTATAGTAAGTTACAAAGACTTAATTGAAACCTAGGCATTCTGAATCCAGAGCTCATTTTCTTAATTATGAATGGCCAAAGCGTTTTAAATATGGCAATTCTATTGTGTCTGGGATATACAGAATTAACACAACAGAACAGTAATACATTTTGTGGTAATTTGTATAATTAATTTGAGGGCACTTTCAGGTGGAATTGGTTAATATTATCTTCTAAGTAAGTGTTCTATTGTAGTCATAGTTTAGTCTTTCTTTTCATTCCTAAGTGCCTAGTACAATGTCATTATTTAATATTGTGAATACCTAATACATGTATGTTGAATAAATTATTAATTATACAATGTTGTTATCTAATACTATGAATACCTAATACATAGATGTTGAATAAATTATGCATTGAAATTTATCAGTAAAATTTGCTCAAAGAAAAGGGGGAGCAATATTTGAGAGCAAATTTTATTTTGTGGAGGATAGTTTTAAAAAATTGATTAAACTTTTGATTTTGAGATATTTGAAGATTGACATACAGCTGGGAAAATAATAGCTATAATAATAATGATGATAATCACAGTAACATATACTCTTTACCTGGTTTCTCCCAATGTGATACTATCTTACAAAGTATAGAAAAAAAATAAAGAAATTGACACTGATGCAATCCACTCATCATATTCAGATTGCCCAGTTTTAGATGTATCAATTTGCATATGTGTATTTAGTTTTATTCACTACATGTGTAGGTTCATGTAACTACCTTCACAGTCAAGGTAAATTAGTTTCATCACTACAAGGATTCTTACTGCAATTTTAGAACCAGACCCATCTTTCTTCACTGCACCCCTACTTCTTTAACCTCTAACAACACTAATCAGTTCTCCATCTTTATAATTTTATCATTTGGAATGTTATATGTGTAGAATCATATAGTATAACACCTTTCAGGGTGAGCTTTAATAACAACTGAGTATAATTCCCTGGAAGCATATCCAATTTGTTGCATATATTAATACGTCATCCCTTTTTATTGCTGAGTAGTATTCCATGGTATGAATGTGCCACGGTGTGTTTAGCCTTTCACTCACTGAAGGACATCTGAGTTTTTAGCCATTACAAATAAAGCTGATATGAACATTTGTCTGTAGATTTTGCATGAACATAAGTATTATTTCTTTGGGATAAATGTCCAAGATTGCAATTGCTAGGCCATATGGTAATTGTATATTTTGTTTTATAAGAAATTGCCAAACTGAGGCTGGGCATGGTGCCTCATGCCTGTAATCCCAGCACTTTGAGAGGCTGAGGCAGGAGGATTACATGAGTACAGGAGTCTGAAACCAGCCTGGGCACAATATATCGAGGACCTGTCACTACAAAAATAAAAATAAAAAAGTTAGCTGGGCATGGTGGCGTGCATCTGTAGTCCGAGCTACTCAGGACAATTGCTTGAGCCCAGGAGGCTGAAGCTGCAGTGAACTATGATGGAATCACTGCACTTCAGCCTGGGAAACAGAGTGAGATCCTGTCTTTAAGTGGGGGGGGGGGGGAGAGGAAAAAAAATACTGCCAAACAAATCTATAATGGCTATTCTGTTTTGCATTTCTATAGCAATGTATAAAGGATTCAGTGTCTCTGCATCCTTGCCAGTGTTCTTAATAGGAGTGAAAGTATATTAAAAAGTTTTAGAGCAGAAATGAAAGGAAGTAAAGTATACTTGGAAGAGGGTCAAGGGGATGACTTGCAATATTTAAGTGACTGATTTGACTTGGGGTTTTATACATTGGCAAGCTTTCAGAGGGTTGCAAGTCTTCTCCCCCAATACTTCCCTTTTAGTGGGCTGTCCACACACATAGTGGCCTGCCAGCACTTGGGAGGGGCCACATGTGCAGTGTGTTTACTGAATGCATGCATACTCACTTGAGGCTTTTTCCCCTTACCAGTGTCCCTAGAGGAAGGTCATAAACCAGTTAAACTCTGCCATTTTGCTTCTTGGTGCATATACTTGAGCTCACTTGCACAAATCCTGAGATCTTATCAGGAAGCTGCTGATAACCAGTTTCAGGTTTGTTTTTTTCTTAATCTATCAGGAGAATATCTTTCCCTGGCTAACTGCAACCAGTTATTATTTTAGAGAGATAGTTTAACTACCGCCTATCACCTGATGATTGCCTGACATTCCTGGTGGGGTGGAGGACCCTTTCTTGCCCTGCTCATGTCTGACTAACTACCTCTCTAACATTTACCCCTCAAGAGTCCAAGATCCCAATTCTGTGGGGAAAATGAGTGAGAGTTATTCTTCTGTAACTTCCTGCTGACAGAGTTGGAGTGATGGTTGTTTTGTGTGTGTATTTTGTCTCTCTGATAGGAAGTCTAGTGGCCTTCTATAGAGGGTTAACTCTTGAATATTGAGAGGATGATATCCCTCACTGAGAATCATCTGGAGCTTAGTGGCCCAATCCTCTTGTTTATTTTTGAGCTATAGCCTGAGATCACCTATATAAGAGGAATAAGCAGGGTTGGTATAAATTGCAGACAAAAATTTAAAAACAACTGATGAGACTAGAATTTAATAACAGGTGTACCATACTTCTTGAAACATAATTATTTACTCTCTAGTCCTCATTTTTATTAAAAACAATCACAATAGGACTGACTTATTTGCAAAAGAAGCTTTAGTCTTATTATACTTGGCCTCATTATTTGCATAAAGCACAACAAGAATAATTATTTGCTACATAGACTCCTTTGAAAATTGGCTTTGATGAAACTTTGTTCCATAAGACATCTCAGATAAGACTTTTTATAGCCTTAAGCCCACCCATAGGTGTGTACTATTGAATACCTGTGGGAGTTAAGCAAATTCCTCTCCTTTTGAGTTCCCAAGATAATTTGGGACTCCTGAGCCTGTCAGAAAGTGGCTTTTTTAGTTACTACAAGTCAGGAACCCTGCACAGGGACTGTGTAGACAAGGAATGAGGCCAGTTTTCTAGAGGGGATTTTATTGGCTCTATAGGTCAATTTTGATTCCTTAATGCAGCAGTTCTCAACCTTTTTGGCACAAAGGACCAGTTTCATGGAAGACAATTTTTCCACGGACCAGGTTGAGGGGGATGGTTTTGGGATAATTCAAGTGCATTACATGTATTGTATACTTTGTTTGCATTATTATTAGATTATAATATATAATGAAATAATTATATAGCTCACCATAATGTAGAATCAGTGGGATACTTGAGCTTGTTTTTCCACAACTCCCCCATCTAGGGGTTGTGGGAGACAGTGAGAGATTATGAGGCATTAGATTCTCATAAAGGGTGCGCAACCTAGATCCCTTGCATGCAGAGCTCACAATACGGTTTGCACTCCTGTGAGAATCTAATGCTGCCACTGATCTGACAGGAGGCAGAGCTCAGATGAGAATATGACTGATGGGGTGGCTGTAAATACAGATGTTTTGCTCACTTGCCCACCACTCACATTCTGCTGTGCAGCCCAGTTCCTAACAGGCCATGAACTGGTACTGGTCCATGGACCAGGGATTGGCCACCCCTACCTTAAAAGAAAGCATGCCATCCCAGTTAGAGCCTTGGTAAAATAAGCAGTTTCTGCAATTATGTCCTGTTATAAAATAAAACAGATTCTTATTGCACATATGCCAATAACTATATTGCCATGAGTTAAGAATACTCATAAATAGTTTCCAAACTTTGCAGAAATCTGGTAGAGAGAAATATGCTCCAAATTTTGCCTAAAGGAATGTACCTTACAGTTTTTAAAAGTTGTACATATCTCAAAATAAAAGCTTTGTTGACTCTGATAAACAAAGGATCAGCAAAATTTTAAGCAAAAAGTCAAAAAAGATTGCTTTGGCCTCTGATTAGGTTAGTCTATGCACTTAATTCCTGTTTTGCTTGATATTTATGAACACATTAGTTTTCCAAGAGAGTCTTGGAATTTTCTCTCCATTTTAATGTCACAGTCTCCAAAGTTATCTGAAACCTGCATTCAAAAGCACCTGTTAGAGTACTATAGCTGATTATAAAACCACCTTTTAAAGAGGATGAAAACAAGACAATAGATGACAAAAAGTCTTAGGGTAGCCACAGTAAAAAAAAACACAATAGATAAGGAAATTTGGTTACCTTTGTGGCACACAATAATTTTACATAAAAATTATAATTATTACTGATAATGTATACTAAGTAATATCAGAATTGCAGGAGTTTTGCACAGTTTTGGAACACATACCAACAATGTATTTATACAAATATAGTCCAAAGGAAGCCAGATTTTACCTTTGAATTAGTGTACTATTGATGGTAAACCCAATTCTTATTAAAATCTTATAGACAAATCTATCCAATCTTAGTTTGACCATAAGGTAAGGTTCTCATAAACCTTTTGTAATTTTTTTTGACAATTTATTTTTGGTTAAAGAGCAGATTAGTGCTTTAATAAAATTCTGTTATGCTTTTATTCCAATGTTCATCAATTTATAAATAAACTGAGTAATATCCCTTTAATTTTAGCTAATACGTTCACACACAGAATTCCTTTTTATTTTCTTTCACAAGACATTTATTATCAGTAGCAGGAAATAATGAATTAGCCCCTCCATCTTCATTTATATTGCCAAGGGAAACATGACAGGCTGTGGGAACCCAGCATAGAAATGAGGGGCCGTGACCTGGGCACCCCGTCACTCACATTTCCCTCAATCTCCCAGGTCCTCTCAAGCAGCACAGGACAGTGCCAAGCAAACCCATTTATCCTTTCCCATCCCTTCCCGGAAACTTGACAGTGATGTGTAGCATAGCACACATGTCCTTCCATAGGTTGTTCCCCTGTTCCCTCTCCCCAATACCTGGTAGCTGAAAATACAAAAGATCTTTTGAATATTTGCCCATTTCAGAAAGCCACACTATCACCCCATAAATTTCAAAAAATAAATTCAATGAAAACATTGTATTCATTAAGTTGACACTTGATCTCCACTTCAGGAGTTCTCTCAGCATATTGTTGAAAACCAGCATCATGGCCAGGCATGGTGGCTCATGCCTGTAATCCCAGCACTTTGAGAGGCCGAAGCAGGCAGATCATTTGAGGTCAGGAGATTGAGACCAGCCTGGCCAGTATGGTGAAAGTGAAACCCTGTCTCTACTAAAAATACAAAAATTAGCCAGGTGTGGTGGCATGCACTTGCAGTCCCAGCTACTTGGGAGGCTGAGGCAGGAGAATCACTTGAATCTGGGAGGCAGAGGTTGTGGTGAGCTGAGATCATGCTACTGCACTCTACCCTGGGTGACAGAGTGAGGCTCTGTCTCGAAAAACAAACAACAACAGCAGCAACAAAACAATGTCACGTCCTTAGGATCCTTTCTTCCTACTGGTTACTCATCCTCTGAATCATTTAGTAGTGCTTTTGTAACAATGTTTTCAAAACGTCTTCCAAGTCTCCTAGTTCTATGAAGGTTGTCACTAAATAAGTGCGGGTTTTGGGAAAGAGCTGACTTTAGTTGAAAAAGCAGAGGAAACCTCAGACAAGGTATTAGGCATTAGCCTTACCACTCTTGTAAGCCTCCTCAACTAATGTCTCAGGTCTACTTGGTGTGGACTCCAAAGTCCTTCCCTGCCCCATGAGCCATCCATCAGGGTGAGCTGAGAGATCAGCCAGGGAGAACAGAGCCCCTTTGGCTGAGAAGAATCTTTTTTGGGGTTGGTTAGTAAGAAGGACAGTGAAATGGGAGAAGGAAACTGCATTTGGGGGTTGAATGCCTCCAGCGGAAGCAGGCAAGGCATAGAGGTGTCTTGCCACTAGGGAACATATCTGAGTTACATGGCACCAAAGTATGTCAACAGTGGCAAATCTATATGGGTCTGCAGCAACCTCAGTTCTTGCCTCCTCAGAAGAAAGAATTCAACCAAGGCATAATGCAGAGTGAGAGACCAAGGCAAGTTTTAAAGCAGGAGTGAAAGTTTACTAAAAGGTTTTAGAGGAGAAATGAAAGGAAATAAAGTACACTTGGAAGAGGGCTAAGTAGGTCACTTGAGAGATTCAAGTGTGTTTGACCTTTACCTTGGGATTTTATACATTGGCAGACTTCCAGAGGGTTGCAGGTCTTCTCCCCCAATACTTCCCTTTTAGTGGGCTGTCCACATGCATAGTGGCCTGCCAGCACTTGTGAGGGGCCATATGTGCAGTGTGTTTACTGAAGTTGTACGCATGCTCACTTGAGGCCTTTTCCCCTTACCAGTCAAGTGTTCCTGGAGGAAGGTCATAAACCAGTTAAGCTATGCCACTTTGCCTTTTAGTGCACATGCTTGAACCCACTTGCCCAGCTCCTAAGATCTTATCAGGAGGCTGCTGATCACCAGTTTCAGGTTTTTTTCTATCTATTGGGAGGCTTCCTTTCCCTGGTGCTGACTGCAACCAATTATTTAGAGAGACAGCTAACAAGCACCTGATCATCACCTGATAGTTGCCAGACATTCCTAGTGGGGTGAGGGACCCTCTCATGCCCTGCTCATGTCTGACTGACTACATACTCAAAACAGCGGTTCAGATAGTAAATATTTTTGGCTTTGTGGTCACTGTCACAACTATTCAATTCTGCTGTTATGAAAAAGCTGTCACAGACAATTCGTGAAGAGTGTGGCTGTATTCCATTTATATTTTATTTACAAAAACATATCATAGTTTGTATTTCATTTAGGCTGCAGTATGCCAACCACTCGTATAAAGAAACAAGTCACAATTCATGTAAAATCTCATTATTGAGATGATTGAATATTCAGTGTTTTCTAAATATCCAATATTTATATTGTAGTGCTAGATTCCTCTAGCACTACAATGTTTAATATGCTAAAGGCATTGCCATCATCTTAGTCACTATTTCTCACCTAAGTAATGAATGGAACCAAAGGGAAAGCCCTCTTTTATATCCATAATAGTTATTTAAATTATGTTTACTGCCGTGTTACTTAAATATGTTAAAACGTAGAAATAGGTATAAATTTCTTTTGTTTACAGTTCATATATGTTTATATAACCAAAACACAAAACAAAGAAAATTAACAATGTTAATTTGATGTAATGAATATCTTGTTAAAAATGCATTACTTTCTTCAAGATGAAAATGATAGATTTATTTATTTATTTATTTTATTTTGAGATGGAGTCTCGTTCTGTTGCCCAGGCTGGAGTGCAGTGGTATGATCTTGGCTCACTGCAACCTCCTCCTCCTGAGTTCAAGTGATTCTCCTGCCTCAGCCTCCCGGGTAGCTGAGATTACTGGTGCCCACCACCACGCCCAGCTAATTTTTGTAATTTTGGTAGAGACGGGATTTTGCCATGTTGGCCAGGCTGGTCTTGAACTCCTGATCTCAGGTGATCCACCCCCCTCGGCCTCCCAAAGTGCTGGGATTACAGGTGTGAGCCACCATGCCCAGCCTTTTTAATTTTTAAAAATCTTTATGGGTATAGAGTAAGTGTATGTATTTATGGGGTACATGAGATATTTTGATACAGTCATTCAATTTTTAATAACCACATCAGGGTAAATGGGGTATCCATCACCTCAAGCATTTATTACTTCTTTGTGTTACAAACATTCCAATTATATTCTTTATTTTAAAGTGTACAATAAATTGTTGGCTGTAATTATGCTGTTGTGTTGTCAAATAGATTTAGTATGTGATACTCATTCCTTTAAAGGAAAGACTACTTATAATTTCACATGACTGTGTGATAACTCTCTATAACTTTTTTCTTTTTGAAATACTTTGAATACCTTGTTCATTTAACATTGATAATGTAACTTAATCTTCACTTGGAAAAAATTCATTAGTTATATATAAATGGTTATTTTCTTATTAGCCTCTGACAACCTCTTTCTTTTAATATGATTATCATGAACAGAAACTGGGTGCTGAATTTATGAAGTAGTTCACAGGTTTAGGATGATTTTCAGATGACCCAGTATATACTTAAATATTTTACCTTATAAATTAATGTATAAAATTTAAAATATATCTTATTAATAATAACCCTTATAAATATGTTCATGAAACACCATTTAGGAGATGGAGATTTTGAATCTTTCCCTTCAAAAGCTGACAACACAGTCTTTTGTGAAAATAATGCATGTAAAATATATGTCTGGGCTTTTGATAAAATGAGAATCTGTAATTTACCTACAGATATCTGCTTTGGTATAATTATTTTATTCTGAAAGGTTTGCATGGAATCTTTATCAGATCCAAATTTTAGTGAATGCTACGATGTTGTTATAAGATATAACTTAGTGCATTTTTATATTATTTAACAAGTTTTCACTGGATACCTACTACATTCTAATATTTGAAGTAAAAATAAATGTAATAATTGGTCCTTGCCCTGGAATAGTTTATTATCTAGCTTAGGAAACAAGATATTCACACTAAATTGGTAATATCAGTAGTTAACACTAATCAGATTCTTACTATTGTTCAGTTTTTATTCTAGGTTCTTTAAATATGTTAAATCATGTAATCATATACAAACTTTGTAAGACAGGTACTGTTGTTTTTCCTTTTTTATAGAAGAAGTTACAAAATCACAGAGAATTCAGATAACTTGCCCACGATTGCACAAATAACAAGTGGTACCATTTAAACTAGTCAATGTGATTCAGTAGCCTGTGCCTTTAACCCTTACTTAATATTGTTTCTTCTAGAAGGAGATAATACCATCAGGTTGGTTGTTCAGGGTCAAACTTTAAGTCATATTGTTTTACAAGTTCCATTTTTACCATTTTATTAAACCCATTTGCCATATAATCAGTATATTAACACAACCATTTTTGGTCATTATATAATTGAAGACATTGTTTGCCATTATAATGCCCATATTTGATGACATGTTTAGGAAAAGCCTCTTCTACTTAAACATCTTCAAATTTATTTTGGGAGACTTTCTGAATAACTGCCCTAGATTGGACTAGAAAGTTACATTTAATGTGGAGATTTTATTTCCTAACTGGTCATGTAGACATACAAAAAGAGTCAAGAAAATAATGTATTATCATCAAATAAATCTACAAGAGTTGGAAATTATTTGGATTACAATGATGTATTCTAAAGGATGTTTCTGTATGTAAGGCAATTTTAGTTGTTGATACTTCCAACATTCCTGTCAGGAATTCCTTAATCCTTAATCCAGTCAGGAATGAGTGATATTTTTTTCTTCCAGTAACTTCAATAATAACATCAATAGGACTTAAATTTGATGTGAAAAAGTTTTTCAGTAAATGTATTTTACTTATTGAGTATAAATTTTCTAAGTAAGTTCAAGTAATCCCTTTGTCATTCATGGCTGAATAATTTAGGCTTTTAAAAATTTAATTTATTTTTATTATACTTTAAGTTTTGGGATACATGTGCAGAATGTGTTTGTTCTATAAGTATACATGTGCCATGGTGGTTTGCTGCACCCATCAACCTGTCATCTATATTAGGTATTTCTCTACACATATCCCTCTCATTGTCCCCCACCCCCGAACAGGCCCAAGTGTGTGATGTTCCCTTCCCTGTGCCCATATGTTCTCATTGTTAAACTGCCAGTTATGAATGAGAACATGCAGTGTTTGGTTTTTTTTTTCCTGTGTTTGCTGAGAATGATGGTTTACAGCTTCATCCATGTCCCTGCAAAGGACATGAACTCATATTTTTTAATGGTTGCATAGTATTCCATGATGTATATATGACACATTTTCTTTATCCAGTCTAACATTGTTGGGTGTTTGGGTTGGTTCCATGTCTTTGCTATTGTGAATAGTGCTGCAATAAACATATGTGTGTGTGTGTCTTTATAGTAGAATGATTTATAATCCTTTGGGTATGTACCCAGTAATGGAATTGCTGGGTCAAATGTATTTCTGGTTCTGGATCCTTGAGGAATCGCCACACTGTCTTCCGCAATGGTTGAGCTAATTTACACTCCCACCAACAGTGTAGAAGCATTCCTACTTCTCCACATCCTCTCCAGGAGCTCTTGTTTCCAGACTTTTTAATGATCGCCATTCTAACTGGCTTGAGATGGTATCTCCTTGTGGTTTTGATTTGCATTTCTCTAATGACCAGTGATGATGAGCTTTTGTTCATATGTTTGTTGGCTGCATAAATGTCTTGTTTTGAAAAGTGCCTGCTCATATCCTTTGCCGACTTTTTGATGGAGTTGTTTGTTTTTTTCTTGTAAACTTGTTTAAGTTCCTTGTAGATTCTGGATATTAGACTTTCTCAGATACGTTGCAAAAGTTTTCTCCCATTCTGTAGGTTGCCTGTTCACTCTGATGGTAGTTTCTTTTGCTGTGCAGAAGCTCTTTAGTTGAATTAGATCCAATTTGTCAATTTTGACTTTCATTGCCATTGCTTTTAGTGTTTTAGTCATGAAGTATTTGCCCATGCCTATGTCCTGAATGGTATTACCTAGGTTTTCTTCTAGGGTTTTTATGGTTTGAGGTCTTATGTTTAATTCTTTAATCCATCTTGAGATATTTTTTTTTTAAAGGTGTAAGGAAGGGGACTAGTTTCAGTTTTCCACATACGACTAGCAAGGTTTCCCAATAGCATTTATTAAATAGGAAGTCCTTTACCCAGTGCTTGTTTGTGTCAGGTTTGTCAAAGATCAGATGGTTGCAGATGTGTGGTGTTGTTTCTGAGGCCTCTGTTCTGTTCCATTGGTCTATATATCTGTTTTGGTACTACTACCATGCTATTATGGTTACCATGCCTTGTGGTATAGTTTGAAGTCAAGTAGCGTGATGCCTCCAGCTATGTTATTTTTGCTTAGGATTGTCTTGGCTCTATGGGCTCTTTTTTGGTTCCATACGAAATTTAAAGTAGTTTTTTCTAATTCTGTGAAGAAAGTCAATGGTAGCTTGATGGAAATAGCATTGAATCTACAAATTACTTTGGGCAGTATGGCCATTTTCATAATACTGACTTTTCCTATCCATGAGCATGGAATGTTTTTCCATTTGTTTGTCTTCTCTTTTTTTTTCCTTGAGCTAGTTCTCCTTGAAGAGGTCTGTCACATCACTTATGAGTTTTATTCCTAGGTATTCTATTCTCTATTTAGCAATTGTGAATGGGAGTTTGCTCATGATTTGGCTCTCTATTATCAGTGTATAGGAATGCTTGTGATTTTTGCACATTGATTTTGTTTCCTGAGACTTTGCTGAACTTGCTTATCAGCTTAAGGAGATTTTGGGCTGAGACAGTGGGGTTTTCAAAATATACAATTATGTCATCTGCAGACAGAGTCAATTTGACCTCCTCTCTTCCTATTTGAATACCTTTATTTTTTTCTCTTGCCTGATTGCCTGGCCAGAACTTCCAATACTGTGTTGAATAGGAGTACTGAGAGAGGGCGTCCTTGTCTTGTGCCGGTTTTCAAAGGGAATGCTTCCAGCTTTTGCCCATTCAGTATGATATTATCTGGGGTTTGTCATAAATAGTTTTTATTATTTTAACATATGTTCCATCAGTACCTGGTTTATTGAGTGTTTTTAACATGAAGGGGTGTTGAATTTTTTCAAAGGCCTTTTCTGCATCTATTGAAAGAATCGTGGTTTTTTTCATTGGTTCTGTTTATGTGATGGATTACGCTTGTTGATTTGTGTATGTTGAACCAGCCTTGCATCCCAGGGATGAAGCTGACTTGATCGTGATGGATAAGCTTTTTAAAGTGTCGCTGGATTTGGTTTGCCAGTATTTTATTTTGATTTTTTGCATCAAAGTTCATTAGGGATATTGGCCTGAAATTTTCTGTTTTTGTTGTGTCACTGCCAGGTTTTGGTATAAGGGTGATTCTGGCCTCATAAAATGCGTTAGAGAGGAGTCTCTCTTTTTCTATTGTTTGGAATAGTTTCAGAAGGAATGGTACCAGCTCCTCTTTGTACCACTGTTATAATTTGGCTGTGAATCTGTCTGGTCTTGTTCTTTTTTTTGGTGGGTAGGTTATTAATTACTGCCTCTATTTCAGAACTTGTTATTGGTCTATTCGAGGATTTGACTTCTTCCTGTTTCAGTCTTGAGAGGGTGTATGTTTCCAGGAATTTATCTCACTCTTCCAGATTTTCCGGCTTATTTGCATAGAATTGTTTATAGTATTTTCTGATGGTAGTTTGTATTTCTTTGGGATCAGCGGTGATATCCCCCTTATCATTTTTTATCGTGTCTAGTTGATTCTTCTTTCTTTTCTTCATTAATGTGGCTATTGGTCTATCTATTTTGTTCGTATTTTCAAAAAACCACCTCCTGGATTCACTGATTTTTTTGAAGGGTTTTTTTGTGTCTCTGTCTCCTTCAGTTCTGCTCTGATCTTAGTGATTTCTTGTCTTCTGCTAGCTTTTGAGTTTGTTTGCTCTTGTTTCTCTAGTTCTTTTAATTGTGATGTTTGGGTGTCGATTTTAGATCTTTCCTGCTTTCTTCTGTGGGCATTTAATGCTATAAATTTCCCCATAAATTCTGCTTTAACTGTGTCCCAGAGATTCTGCTATGTTGTGTCTTTGTTCTCATTGGTTTTAAATAACTTATTGATTTGTGCCTTAATTTCATTATTTACCCAGTAGTCATTCAGGAGCAGGTTGTCAGTATCCATGTAGTTGTGTAGTTTTGAGTGAGTTTCTTAATCCTGAGTTCTACTTTGATTGCACTGTTGTCTGAGAGTCTGCTTGTTATGATTTCTGTTCTTTTGCATTTGCTGAGGAGTGTTTCACTTCCAATTATGTGGTCAATTTTAGAATTAGTGCTATGCAGTGCTGAGAAGAGTGTATATTCTGTTGATTTGGGGTGGAGAGTTCTGTAGATGTCTATTAGGTCTACTTGGACCAGAACTGAGTTCAAGTCCTGAATATCTGTGTTAATTTTCTGTCTTGATGATCTGTCTGATACTGACAGTGGGGTGTTAAAGTCTCCCACTATTATTGTGTGGGTGTCTAAGTCTCTTTGTAGGTCTCTAAGAACTTGCTTTATGAGTCTGGGTGCTCCTGTGTTGGTTGCATATATATTTAGGATAGTTAGCTCTTCTTGTTGCATTGATCCCTTTACCATTATGTAATGCCCTTGTTTGTCTCTTTTGATCTTTGTTGGTTTAAAGTCTGTTTTATCATACACTAGGATTGCAACCCCTGTGTTTTTTTTTCTTTTTCTTTCCATTTGCTTGGTAGATATTCCTCCATCTCTTTATTTTGAGCCTATGTGTGTCTTTGCACGTGAGATGGGTCTCCTGAATACAGCACACTGATGGGTCTTGATTCTATCCAATTTGCCAGTCTGTGCCTTTTAATTGGGGCATTTAGCCCATTTACATTTAATGTGATTATGATGCTAGCTGCTTATTTGCTCATTAGTTGATGCTGGTTCTTCACAGTGTCGATGGTCTGTACAATTTGGTTTGTTTTTGCAGTGGCTGGTACTGGTTTTTCCTTTCCATATTTCATACTTCCTTCAGGAGCTTTTGTAAGGCAGGCTTTTTATTTCTCTAAGTCCAAGTCACTTAATTCACAGCATATCATATTTCAGCAATTGTTTGTCTCCACAACACCTAATGCTATAGAATCTAAGTGTTTATAAATTAATTTATAAAGTAGACTTCTGCCATTTAAAAACTTTATATCTACAGTTACCAACTAGTAATTAACTGAACATATCAAATAACAAGATATTATTTGAAAAAGCCTAAATTAATAAAATGTTTAAATACATTTTGAGCTTTAAAATACAATAAATAAATACGATTTATTTTGGAAAATATTTTTAAAAAGTATAAACAAAGTGGATATAGCCAAAAACATGTACAGAAAAATGTCAGAAGGACTAAATCGCTTGGAGATTTTAATGGTAAATCTTGCTGATATTATATTTATTTATTTATATATTTATTTATTTTGAGATGGAGTTTCGCTCTGTCGCCCAAGCTGGAGTGTAGTGACCGGATCTCAGCTCGCTGCAAGCTCTGCCTCCCAGGTTCACGCCATTCTCCTGCCTCAGCCTCCCGAGTAGCTGGGACTACTCGCGCCCGCCACCTCATCTGGCTAGTTTTTTGTATTTTTTAGTAGAGATGGGGGTTTCACCGTGTTAGCCAGGATGGTCTCGATCTCCTGACCTCGTGATCTGCCCGCCTCAGCCTCCCAAAGTGCTGGGATTACAGACTTGAGCCACCACGCCCGGCCGCTGATATTATTTTTAAAAGTATCATCTTTTAAAAAAACATTTTATGGCCATTTGTTAATGAGAATAAGCTTCTATTGAAAAGGAAATCTTTGATTCTATAAGAATATGCTCTCAGATAAGTATCTCTTATATACCTAACATAAATAATTATGTAGATGTCTGTAGTTACAATGAGCTTTATAGGACGGGGTTTAGAAATAGCTATAAAGCAAGCCCTTTGGATAATTCTAACACATGCTACAGTTTGGGGATGTAAGCTTAAACTGTCATCCATCTAATGACTTAAAACTTGTCTTCTACGCTAAAATACATCAACACTCACACATATATATGTGCACATGCAAATGCATACAAATAAAATATTATGCTGAAATAAAATGCCTTTTTTTTATTTGTTGGTTGGTTTTGAGAAAAGTTCTAGCTCTGTTGCCCAGAATGGAATGCAGTGGAACAATTATGGTTCACTGTAGCATCAAACTCCTAAGCTCAAGTGATCCTCCTGCCTCAACCTCCTAAGTAGCTGGAACCACAGAGGTGTGCCACCATGCCTGGCTAAGTTTTAAAAAATTTACTTTTATAGAAATAGGGTATCTCAGTGTTGTCCAGGCTCATCTTGAACTCCTGGATTCAAGCCTTCCTCCTGCATCAGCCTCCGAAAGGCTGGGATTAAAGGCGTAATAAGGCTCTGTGTCTGGACCTGAAAGGAATTTTTATTCAGTCTTATCCAGATGTTTTTGCTTTTTTCTGGTGCTAGTCCTAAGAATATTAAGAAGTCCTAAGAAAACTCTTCCCAGCATGTAAAAGATGCATTCGTTGGTTATTATGGCAATATTCCCTGCATGAGTAATTTTGGTGGTTAGCTTCTGTCTCATCATTTCTAGAAAAGATTTTTATTTCTGTCATAACCCCTAATGCTTAGTCAAAAGGCTCTTTCTTTGTATGTTGGTCTTCTTCTTGCAAATTAGACACCCAGTATTAGCTAGTATTTCACTGTTGAGGACCAAACAAACAAACAAACAAAAAAGTTGTTATTCTGCCCATGTAGTCTTAAGGTTTGGAAAACTTTAGAATTATCACATACTATCACTGCAACCCTTTTTAAATGTATTCTCATCTCTAACAATTATACCAGTAAGACCTGTTGACAGAATCTAGTTCTGATAAATTCAGGACCCTGAATTTGAGTGAGAGAGAAAGGTGTGAGTAGTGACTGCGCATTGCTGCAGCTGTCTACAAAGTGGTCTTTTTCAGGGCTAGTCCCCATAGCATAATGTGGCTCAAATCAGGAGCATTTCAAACGTAGGCCTTCCCAAAAGGGGGAAGAAGGAAATGTTAGTTTTTCCCTAATTTCTGTGTATTATCCAATGGAGACAAAAATTGAATTTTCAAATGAATTTTTTTCTTCCAGAGTTTGAATGAAATGTGCTAGAGGAGAAAACTTGTGGTAGAAAATGTTTCTATGGAAATCTAATTGCACAATTCCATAAAGCTCTCTTTCCATGATTAGGTTAGGAGTTATAGTTTATCTCTGTAATCCATGGGAATGACTCCACCATCAATGCAGGAGATGAAGAAATAATGTCTTTGGTACCTGATGGAAAACAAAGATGTAAAGGCCAGCTAACATAAATTACCCTCATAGTCACCCCTCAGTTCTTAGGTAGAGCAGCTCCACATCTGGTTTATGACACATTTCCATTAGTTCCTGATACATTTCTTTCAAGTGTTTACTCTTTTGATCCATATTGATCCAACTTCTCTGGAGTTGTTGAAAAATCTCTTGGTACTCCTTGTTCAGTCTCTCTAGATGTTGTTTTTCTTCTTTATGGAGAACTGGATGCAGCTTCCTATACTCATTCCCGATCATCTGTGCCCGTAGAACTCTTCATTCTGTGGGGACATGGATTTTGTAGGTTACATACCCAGGCCTACTTCCACCTCAAGAGAACTCCACAAATTCATCCTCTGCCATTCCTTCTTATTCTCTTCATCATTTACAAACAGTATGATGGGTTAAACAAGACCTTCCTTTCAAATTTATAATTCATCAATTCCTAACACTCCGTAAATAGCACTTTAGATTTAAATGTTTAAATATATGTCCTCCCTCAAATCTTAAATACCATTAGAAAACAACTAAAATTTATGATTGTTAAATTGTCATCAATAATATATATAATCTTTGTTACTCAATTAATTTGTAGTATCAAATCTTTGTACTTCACAGCCTAAACAATCACTCTTAGTAGAAATGTCGTTAGTATATTATAATCAGGATCAGAAGCCATCACACAAAAAGGATCTTAGTAAAAAAATTTAACTCCCATCTCTCAAAACAACTACCTTCTTTTCTGTCTCCTATCTTTCTTCTGTCAAAAGCCATAGGCTCTATATTGCCCTGCCATTCTAAGAACATGAATCTCCATTCCATTGTGTCTCTCCTCTCAATATTGACATAGTTGTTCTCTCACTCCCCCAGTCATTTTTTATCCCTTCTCCTCAGCTTTTCATCATGTTACATTTTCTCCACATAGAACTGGTGCGCATCTGGTCCTTTGCTATAAGACTTCACCAGCATAGGCACATTTCTTAAATGACTGTTCCCACCTGATTTCTTCCCCCTGGACAACATCATATTCACCAGTAAATACATTTATTTTTCAATTATATAATTATGAATTAATATTACATAATTCATCTTATTCAGAAAACTCTGCCTGAAATATTTATTCATTTTAAGCACATACTTGCCCTTCAGAATTTATATTTATTTTTTACTTATCTGAAGAACATTTCCAAAAAACCTGAACAAGCATTATATTGAAGAGTCTGGTTGTTTTCCAGCCTATGAATAAACACATGACAAAATCTGGCATATGAGAATTTCAACTCAAGTTGCTAATATAAATGTTGTCAGCATGCCTGTCTCTGCTAAGCTGCTAGAGGACTCAGTCTCAAACTTACCCTCCAGAGGAAGGCTGTTCTTCTCTCCTCATTTAGATTTCTCTGATTTTTTTGAATCTTTTTCCATAAAATCCTCATTTGCTTTAAGAGCTTCTCCTGCAAAAGAATTATGAGGTTAAAAAACAGAAAGTCAAATAATGGATTCCACACTCTGAATGATATACGCAGGCAAGGGATGTAATATATAAATACATTAGAGAGAAGGGAAAAAAACAATTTTTTCACTGCTCATCCTCAATTGATATTTTCAGTTCTGAGGTTTCAGAATATAGAATAGTTTAGAAAACTGAAGAGTCAAGATTTCCTGTAACCTGGCTAATGTTCAGTGAAACATCCTGCTTCAGAACCCACTATGCTAGCCCCTGATTTTGTAGGTATACATAGTCTCATTGTTTTATCCAGTAAATATTAAATAGATTTTCAAACAGTTTTGTGCTTGCAGTTTTGTTGCTTTTCAATGCCTTTAGCATTGAACTGTAGAGTCACAATAATAAGGACATTTACTTATTCACCCTCTGTTTGGGTGCAGGCTCTTTGAAGGAAGGTAGAATTGCATATTTCCTTATTCAAAATTTAACACTGGTACCTAGAACAGCACCTGGCACTCAGTAAAGAATAGAGTAATCACCACGATGATTCTCATTGTCCTTCTAATTCTTACCTCTGGCACCCTCCAGCTTTCAGGTGATCGCAGAGCCATCTCTTACCCGGTGTTCCTCAGCTGCCCTCACTGAGTAGTGTTTTAGGAGTTCTGTGCCTTGAGAGTTGGAGCACAGCAAACAGAGCAGACTCTTTTCCACATCACAGAGCATCTTCTTTGCTTCCCTATGGGTCCCACATATTTGTTTTAGAGCTCAGGAATTGCCAGAGACGGCTTTTCTGGGCCAATGGCTCAACATTATTCAGAAGAATATTGCTTTTTGGAAGTCCTGTTTGTGATGGTTCAAGGCATGCAGGGCAGTTAGGACTTCTGGGCTTCTTCCCCAGGAAGGCAGAAACAGCCTTACAGAAGCTGTGCCCACAGCAGACGGTACAGGGTCTACCAGGTAGTCTGCTGAACAGATGACATAGGTGAGTTCCTTCTGGAAAGTTAAGGAGAAGTCTGAGTCCATTTTCCTGTAGGAAAGAAAACCAATAATGACCTTCACCTGAGAGAAAAAGACGCAAGCAAAGTTGGAATCATGTTGCATTGAATAAATATCCTTTTTTTTTTTTCTAGAATAGGCTTTAACTATAAATTTGACAGAAATAGGAAAATAGAAAAGCAAAATTAATATATTTGACTTCTGTAGACAAACATGACTGTTCTCCAGTCAACACATCATTCACTTTTCCAAACTCTACCTTCCTGCATAGAAAATATCAGATTTGAGGTGTTATTGTCTATCAAATTGCTGGGCTTCTAAGGGGTTTACTCAACCTTGTAAACTCAAGGGTTGAGTCTTGGAATCGTCTGGAAAATCAGTAGTAACACTCTTAATTGCCTGTGATTGATTTTAGAGAAGGCAAGCTAACTAAGCTCTTCTACTCTCACTTTTTTATTTAACTGTAACAACCATCCATCGTAACTTTTCCAGAAGGACCCTGCTTGAAAATGTTAGAGCAGAACTCATACTTAGACCAAAATCAGAAAAAGCTAGCCTTGCTCTCTTCAAGGTAAAACAGACAAATTGAGGTAAAGGCACTTTCTTCCAAGTTAGTAAGCAAATCATTGTTCTTCTAGGCTGCTATGTTAATTCAATCAAGAAAAACGTTCTTGGAATGTTCACTATTCCTGGGCTGTCTGAGAATTTATGATATACTGGCTAACATCAACCTCCTTAAAAGACAGGTAATTAAAATTACAAAAGATTGATAAAAACTGTAGAAGAATACACAAAGGATACAAATATTTTGTTCTTTGGCAAGTACTATCATTACTCTTTCACATAGTCAGAAAATAGTAAGTATTACAATACGACACCAGACAGTAAGTCAGAGTTTTAAAATGTATGTTTTGAAAAAAAAAAAAAGAAGAGAAAAAGAAAGAAGAAAGAAAAACGTGGTGGCCAGGATAAGGTGGCTCAAGCCTATAATCCAGATTAGAGGCCAACTCAGTGGGTTTTTAGAGCTCAATAGTTCTAGGACTGGCGACATGGCAAAATGTTAGGTCAGCCTATCTCTATAAATATATATGTATGCTGATAATGAACATGATGGCCTATGAGTACCACGTATCGAACGAAGTACAACAACAGATTTTTGTAATTGTAAATATATTTATTTACATTTATATCTTTTGTACTGTTCTGTAAACTTCACACTGCAGCATTGCCATACATTCATAAGTTTTCAAAAATTCCCCCCACTCCTCTTTCTCCTCTCTTCTTCTTTCTTCTTTTTGGTAGAAGCACAAATTTTATAACTTTGTTGACCTATGTTTGGGAGTCAGAAGGCAGAAAGTAGAGCCACAGGAAGGAGGATGGAGAAAAAAGCTGAGGGCTCTCAATGCAGGTCACCTGCCAAAACACTGAGAAATACAATGTATTAAAATCATGAAGCTCTAACATTTAAGTCTCTAATCCATCTTGAATTAATTTTCGTATAAGGAGTAAGGAAAGGATCCAGTTTCAGCTTTCTTGCTTACATGGCTACTAATCTCTCCCAGCACCATTTATTAAATAGGGAAACTTTCCCCATTCTTGCTCTCCCAGGCCTGTTTCAAAGATCAGATGGCTGCAGATGTGTGGTATGCAGCCATAAAAAGGATGAATTTGTGTCCTTTGTAGGGACATGGATGCTGGAACCACTATTCTTTAAAGGCAAACTATCACAAGAACAGAAAACCAAACACCGCGATGTTCTCACTCATGGGTGTGGAACTGAACAAATGAGATCACTCTTGGACTTGGGAAGGGGAACATCACACACCGGGCCTATCATGTGGGAGGGGAGGGGGAGGGATTGCATTGTGAGTTACCTGATGTAAAATGAGATTGAGTTGATGGGTGCTGACGCAGCTGATAGGTGCAGCACAGCAACATGGCACAAGCATACATCGCAGCAACAAACCTGCACGCTATAACACATGTACCCTTAGAACTTAAAGTGAGTATTAATAATAAATTAATTAATTAATTAATTAATTTAATTTAATTAAATCATGAAGTTACATGATTCAATCGAGTGAAACAAAGCAGAAACAAAATAACGCTCTTTCCGCTGCATGTGTATTATATGAAGCAATAAGAGAGAAGGGTTTGAGGCTAGAGTTTATATTTGCCTGCTGTTGTCCAGTAAAGATTTTAGTATTACTTTACTAGTACTAGAATGCTGGGTCAGAGGCAAACTTATCTGTAAGGATTTTAATGCATTTTCCCAATAATATTCTCCATGAAATTTATACAAACATATCAAATGGTATTTTGACAATTGTCATACTACGAACATTCCAAATAATACTACAATCCGTCCAATTTATATTTTAATAATGATAGCTCACTTATCACAATAGTTTGTCATTGAAACTTGGGAATTACCTATTTTCAAATGTGAAGGATGGTACATCACATATGATTATGGAGATATTGATCTTATATTCTAAACATTAGATACACATTACATTACGAATTGCTTTGTAAATATATAATTGTGTGTCTATGGCATGTATAATTACTTTTCTCAAAATTTCCAATCGGGGTGTCAAGAAGTGCCTCTGTGTATGAGTGCAGAAGACAAAATGCAGAGCAGTGCTCCCTCTTGTCAGCTCTCAGAGCACCCTGCACACTTATGCACAATGGCACTTTCCTATTCATGTGTTTAATAACTGTAAGCTTCTCATGACAGATGTATTGTATTGTTTACCTTTATACCTCTACCAAAAAATATAGTTCCTGTCATTCTGTACATGATTCTAAATAATGTGCTTATTCTGACATTTCTTAAGATAGTTGATTTTATGAGAAACAAAAATTTAGTTCTCCAACTTCATCTCTTCCACATACACATATTCTCTTTTCCTCAACTTCTTAATATAGTTACATCATAATTTATCATAAGCTTATATGTTTACATTACATATTATTTTTAAAAAGGAAAATCATAACATTTTTGTTTTCAGTTTCTATGGAGTTTATCCACTTGAGTAATGTGACTTTCTTTAAACCTCTCACGAACTCATCTCCAAACTCATTGAGATGAAAACTTTTTCTCTAGATAGACAAACATATCCATTAATTCTTCAATGTTATGAAGAGATTGTTTTGCATCATTCAGGTTTAGAGTGGATTACAGCTTGCCACCATCGCTACAATTTGGGGAATCCGTTCACTTGTTGATTACCTTAATCTTGCTGAAATTATATCAGTTTTACCTTTTTTGAAATATTTTGAACTATTTGTGTCCAGTTTAGTTTCTTGTTTGACTGATAAAATCTATATTTCATCAATTTTGTTTATCTAATAGGTTTCTAGTTTTCATTTCTGCTTTACTTTTAAGACTATAAGATCCTTTTTAATCTTTGAATGGTCATTTTTAGAGTTTCATGTAACCTTAGTTTTTTCCACTACCTCAACTTTTGCAATCTTTTTTGAGACGCAGCCCGCCTGTCACCCAGGCTGAAGTGCAGTGGCGCCGGGATTCGGCCACTGCAAGCCCTCACCTCGGCTTTACGCATTCTCCCACCTCAGCCTCCCGAGTATTGGGACTATGAGCGCCCAGCCACTACCGGCTAGTTTTTCTCAGATTTTTTAGTAGAGATGGGGTTTCACCGTGCAGTTAGCTAGGATGGCCCCGATTCTCCTGGATTCCTCAGGATCCACTCTTATCTCGGCCTCCCAAAGTGCTGGAACTTTTGTATCTTACATATACTCTCTTAGTTTCCCCATAAGCTGTATATAGTCAAATAATAAATGCAGCCTGTTGTGAGCCTCACCTCTCCACACCTCCTCCAACTCCTGAGTTTAACCCCTTTCTCCAGTAAATCGAGACAATCTATTCTTAAAACTTGACTGCAGATTTTATTTTTGGATATGTGTACAAAACAATAAAGATATTCCCTAACAAGGCAAACTGAATTCTTTCTAATGTATATATCAAATGATAGATCTCATTTACATAAGTATATCTTTAAGAAAGAAAACAAAGTGCTTTGAGGAATAGTCTGTGTATAGATCTGATACTTTACTGTTTTCTTTTAAGTTTATGGATTTTTGACTTTAATAGTCTCAGAAAAAATCAAGGTTGGAGTAAACCACCGATTTATCAAAATTATTTTCATCTATATTGTTTTACTTAATCTTTAGTTTACAATCTGGGAAAATAGACCTCAAAACATCAACAAATCTCAGTTATTAACCACCAAAAAGAATTCTCCCTCTTTCCTTTGTGTGTCTCCCATCTTTCCTTTGTTCTTTGCACAAGGAAGAGTTTGTGAGTCTGGTCTGACATAAATAAAATTTAAAGATTCCTTTAAGAAATAGGCTAGACTTCTGGGAGGCCGAGGCATGGATCAATGAGTCAGAGATCGAGACCATCCGGCTAACACGTAAAACCCCGCTCTCTACTAAAAATACAAAAATTAGCTGGGCTGGTGGCGGCGCCGTGTCCCAGCTACTCGGGAGAGGCTGAGGCAGGAGAAGGGCTTGAACCCAGGAGGCGGAGCTTGCAGTGAGCCAAGATCACGCCACTGCACTCCAGTCTGGGAGACACAGCAGACTCCGGCCTCAAAAAAAAGAAAAGAGAAAGAAGAGGCTAGAGCTTACCTGATAGAGTACATAAAAACCACTCTAGCCTGCCCCATTTCCTTTATAAAGATCATTGGACATGGGTCCACACACATAACTTTAGTCCTTCGAATGTGCAGTTTGGTTAAGCTTCACACGCCTTCTAATGAAGTTTACTTTTAATAAAGGTCTCCTTGACAATCGTCTTTCAAAAGTTATTTCCCAAAAATAATTTTAAAATAAGTTTCCCTCGATGTCTGAAAAACGACTAAGTGAAGCTGGAGGAGTCTGCGAAAACTGCCGCCAAGTAAGACAACAGTTGCAGTGCACTAATGAAGGCCCCGAAATGCTCTGGGGTAGCCTGGGGACCCAGAAGATGTTCGCGCTGGTACTTCGCGCCGCTTTTTGAGTGTGGATCCTCACAGGTGATTTGTGCTTAGCTGTCGTTGGTCCCTCAGTATCCTGGTCCCCAGATCCCAAAAGCCCTGTCATCCACAGTGCTGACAACGCATGCCTTCGTTTTCATTTTTGTGAGAAAAGGGAAACTATCAGAATTGACTTTTCCAGATTAGCATAGAAGAAACTGGGATGACAGAGTCAGTGATGAGATTAGATGTGGAAATAGGAAACCGTTTTTTGGAAGAGAGTAGTTAGGCTTATGAACTTGTGAACACAACTAAGTATTCAGCAGCAACTAAAATGTGTCTCCATAACATTATTTTAAAGATGTGTATCTGATATCTGAAATTTGTATAAACACGTACTATCGTTCTTAGCAAAAATACAGCTGGTTATAGGGGGAAGGGAGTGGAGGCGAAGGAGAGATGGAATGAATTTGAGAGAAAGTGCTATTTAGACTAAGATAAAATACTACAGATTCCAAGACAAAGTGGTTAAGGTGAGTGTCAGGGAGCACAAATGGCAGAAAATACCATAGTAAACAGATTTCCATTAAATGGAATTGTTAGTCTCACTTTTATTCCCGCCTAGTGCTGTGTCTCTAAACACATCAGTGCCTTTGATCCATAAAAGAATAACAACCAAATTTCATTCTGTCCCCCTCCCAGATTCTTTCATCATTTAAAACCCAATCTAATTTAAATCCAGAAGTCACTAAAATAAATGCAATTACCCAGTACCAAAGACATTTTTTGATGAATTAGTGAATAGAGCTTATTCTCAACAACAACAAAAATTATTTGAGCCACGGTGGCTTCCACGCCTCTGTAACTTTGAAAGAATTTTGGGAGGCGCTTGCTCTGTAGCGTATGATCACAAGGTCAGGAGATCGAGAAACATCCTGGCTGGGGCAAGGTAAAATCCCGTCTCTAATTAAAAATTAGCCTGTACGGTGGCGGTACCAAATCCAGCTACAGAGGCTGTAGGAGAATCCAAGCGGGAACCCAGGAGGCGAGCTCGCAGCAGTGGAGATCGCGACCACCGCAAGACTCATCCGGCCTGAGCCAGGACTGACCTCAAAAAAAAAGAAAGAAAAATTATTTGAGAGGACAGTCCGCGGCATTTCTAACCATTTGGGCGGCAAGCGCACAGACACAGACATTAACCCATATATGACAATATATATTTTATGTATCTGGAGTTGGATTAAATAATATGGCTTTTACCTGATTAGGGATTTCGCGACTGGGTTTGCTGATGAAAGAATTCAGCAATGTTTTTCAGTTATCCTGTAAATACATATATGAATATATTAACCCTATAATTTTATTATTGCAGAAACTCCCTTAAGATGTACTCAAGGATTATTGTATAGGGATGTATATTGCTGCACTTTTTCCAATCATAAAAGAGAGAAAAATAAATATGTGGTAATATGGAAATAGTTTAGAAAACTAGAACGCATTTACTAAACATTATAAAAACAAACACCATCTAGATATATTAATATATTGATACTAACAGATTTTCTTTTATCTCTTACGTAATTAGAATTACTATTATTTGCTAGTATTTTCATTATCATTTTATTTTATTATATTTATTTTGAGACAGGTCTTTGCCTGTTTCCCAGGCCCAAGGAATCAAAGATCCTGGCACACTGGACCTCCTTCGGGCCCTAGGGTTCAAGTGATTCTCTTTGCCCAGCCTCCCAAAGTAGCTGTACTTTTGCAGTCACACACCACTATGCCAAGCTAATTTTTGTATTTTTTTATAAACGGGGTTTCACTATGTGGGCCAGGCTGGTCTTGAACTCCTGACCTCAAATGATCTGCCCTCCTCAGTCTCCCAAAAACTGGGATTACAGGTGTGATCCACTGCACCCAACCTATTTTTATTATGGACATAGAAATAAAATTCTCTCTACAGAGGGCATAAAATTAATATTAAAAATATATTGATCAAGTAAGTAATCTCTGTGTCCTTACTACCAATTTATTTAATTTAAAATGAGGTATATTGTTGAACTGAGCAATATATGAAATCCTGAAATAAATAGCATATATATTCTTACTCTAGGCAGAATTATCTAACAGATTAATCAGAATAAATTGACTTATGTCATACTTAGACATTTTAAGGGCATGTAGGCTAATTTATTCTTTTTCATTATAAAAAATAGTAAATTTAAAGTTTCATTAAACAAGACCCCATGGTTTTCCAGATAATATATATGTATGTGTTTCCAACGTGTCACCAATATATATCATTTAATAACCCTTCAACTCAACAAGATAAATACAATTTCTCTACTTAAAAATGGTTCCAAGCCAGGGATGGGGGGTCACACCTGTAATCCCAACAATTTGGGAAGCCCGTTGTTGAGATTACAGGTGTGACCCACCATGCCTGGCCTGGAAGGCAGGAGAGGCAGGGGGATCTGAGCCCAGGAGTTGGAGACTAACACGGACAACATGGCCAAACTCCATCTCTATTAAGAACAAGATCTTTAAATCTACTTTTAAAAGATTTAAAAATTGGTTCACAAAATAAAAAGGCATTCAATGAAGGAAAAATTAAACAAAATATAAAGAGGATAACCTTTGAAGAGAAATAAAAGAAACAGGTAAGCAAGGAAAAAGAAGGGCTTAAATATATTACTAAACAAGAGCATCTAAAGAAAACACAGTTGTACAGTTTTGTGAAAAAGTTAAAATAGTAACAATCTGGTTACTAATAATGGGCTTTATACAATTTACCCAGTGGTTTTCAAGGTGTCATTTTTCATAAAAATTGTGTGGACTGAAAGGCTCTGTGTTTTAGAGATGGGCTAATATAAACCTGAGAATGAACCGTAGATTCCTACATGAAGCAGTAAACTTATCTTTTTATATTTATTTCCTTATACATTTGCATATCCTATTTGTCTTCCAGAGTCCTTAGCCTTAGAGATTGAGCTCCATGGATGACACTATCAGATCTCCCTTCCCTTCTGGTTTATAGTTGTGTTTAGTTATGGGGGAATCACAGGAGACTGGCAGGAAGAAGGATGATGAAGTCAGAGTCCTTATTTTCTAGACTCCTCCCTTACCTGCTAACTTGGGATCCTTAAAAGGTCATAACTTAAAAGACAATGGCAGTGTACCTTAAAAGAAGGTCAAAATTCCTATTAAAAGGTCTACTTTATATGACTCCCTTCTGGTTCTCAGTAACCTCTAACTCTACTCAATCCTTTTGAGTCTAGAGTAGGTAGAAGCATAAGGGTTGCTAGTCTTACTTTCTGGTCTATTCCCTAAAGTTTTTAAACCCAACACTTATTAGTTCATAATCTGGATTCCAACGGAGGGAAAAGGCTAAGATCATGAGCCCCTTTAGAATACCTATGGCTACATTGGCAGGGGCTAGGAAAGAAGATAGGAAATCTACTTCACATTACTCATTTCACTATTCTGTGCTATGAAACATAAATGTTGAATTGAAAACAAACATTCAATTTTGGCAATAGATAGTGTAAGAAAGGGATACTAAGCCAGATATGGAAGAGTAAAGGACATGAATCTTCTGCCTACTGAATTCAGAGATTAACATAAAATAAAATATTCTGTTAACTCTGCTATGAAAATGTTTTGAGGCTGGAAATGGTGGTTCACAGGTTTAATCCCATTGCCTTGGGAGGCAGAGACAGGAGGATGCTTTGAGTCCAGGAGTTGGAGACTAGCCTGACCAGCAAAGGAAGACCATGTCTCTGCAAAAAATTAAAAAACAAACTTGGAATGGTAGTGCCTGCCTGTAGTGCTTGCTACTCAAGAGGCAAAGATGGAGGATGGTTTGACTCCATGAAGTTGAGGCTGCTGTGAGCTAGGAAACACCCACTGCACTATAGCCTGGGTGACAGAGCCAGACACCATTTCTAAGAGAAGAAATAAGAAAAGAAAAAAAAAAAATGAAAAAAGTGTTTAAAATCTAGCATTCATGGTACTGCTTGTAATTGCTGCTTTCATTATTTTCTTGTGGAATGCAATCTCTTTGATTCTAATTTTTATAGGCTACTATCATGTTGCAGTGTTCAACAACTGAATGTTTCATTCATGAGAGAAATTAACCTCAAAATGTAGGCTGAACATCAGCTGGGCACACAAGCACCGAAGGAATCCTACATGTTTCTGTGGTTCTTGATAAGGCAATACATTGAAATATTTGAGGATTTATGGAATTGGTGACATGGAATTGATTCCTGACTCCCTCCCATATAGGAAATAGGACCAAAGAGAGATTGCTTACCCTTTATGTGCTCATACATAAACTTGGGACAATTACATACGTATTCCACATTTTCTGTGGGGATTATGGAAGATGTGGGTATGGAGATAGCAAAGTATGTGGTACATCACAGCCCATGTATCACATTGTTCCCTTCCATTTTCTAATGTATTTATCTTTGAACAAATAAACAAGGGATTTGAAGAGAAAATGACTGGGGTTTGCAGAAGAATATCTAATAAATGTGGTTTAAAAAAGACATAAAATTTAAAATATTTAAAAATAGTCTTGAACATTCAGAAGCCAGAAAGGAAAATATAATTTATAATTAAATTAATACACTTTTATTAGCATGGATATAATTGTGCAGATGTCTCTCCATGTGAGCAAAAAAATAAAATAGCAATTAAAATTTCAGTGAATTATAACTGCTGTGTTTTAAATAATATTTATCTTAGAACTGAATTTTCATTAAAAATTAACATATTCAAAATGAAATAAACTTAGTTTTCTATGCATATTAAGGAAGCAGAAATAGATGCCCAACTTCTGTACAAAAATTTTTTAAGGCGTTATGGAATCCAGTTGAGGGAGAGAGTCTATTATCCCATTTTCAGAAATAGAATTGTTATTCAAGAGGAATCTTTGTTGTCTAGGAAGATTTCAAGTGCTAGAATGGAAATAGACTCTCAGGTACAAAAAATATAGACTTTTCATTGAAAAGGGAAGCAGTGGGAAATGAGAAAATGTTCAAAATCGGTTAGGGAGCAAATCTTTATCCACATTGTGTACTGTTCTTGGCCATACACACATCTCTAATGCCCATACCCATCTCTAATCCCTCTTCCGGCTGGGTTAGGACTTTTCGAACCTAAAAAATACCAACTTTAAGCGGACTTACATTCTCATATTTGTTTCATGGTTTGAGACTCATGTAGGAAAATAAGTTGTGTCATTAATAATGCCACAGTAGAGAGAAGTAGGTCTAGAATTGAGAGCTCCTGATTTCTAGTGCTCTAGACATCACCTGCCTGAAGCTGACTGCTAGGATGAGTGAATAATGTGGTGCAAAAAGTGGTTGAAATGGAATTAGAAACTGCTGCTTTTCTTTTTTCTCCTTGCCCCAATTCTTTCCTGATACACATAGTCATCAGACCCCACCAGGGAGCCCCTGAATCTCAGCAGAGAATGCCCAGAGGGTCCAGTCCATGACAGAAGGGCTTCACTGGCTTCTCACTCTTGAGTGCAGGGCTGAGCCTCCAGTACTCTGCACATACCCAGGGCAGATCTCACCTCTGAGTGGACACTTGGATTACCTCAATTTATTGAGTTACAGAATGTACATCCAGGGGGTGCAGTCTGTTGGTGGTCTTGCACAGTAAACTTAGAAAGGACAAAGGAGTCCTACTTTTCCATTTCTTAAATTTATGGCATATAACCTCTTGATGATTTTTCAATGTGTCAGATTGGCTAGGCTTAACTACAGAAAAGGAAATGAGGGCAGCAGCCATTTTGTAGCATATCACACCTCCTTCTTAATGAAATGCTAACCTAGGCCCTGCTGGAAAGGTATTTTTCAGATGTAAGTAAAGGTTCTAACTATGAAACTAGGAAGTTTACTCAGATAAGTCTGACTTTACCAGTGAAAGTCCTTTGAAGAAAGACTTAGACATTCCTTGAACAAGACTGAACAGTGAAAATGTCTCTATTTTTCCAGTTGCTCCCTATTGACTGTTCCATGACCACTGGATCCAGGCAGAATTTTTTTGATTGACTATAACGGGGATCTTACACTTCCTTTGGAAACATCCACACTGAGTGTTTCACCCCTTGTACTCAAATCCATGGCGAATCTCCTAAGTACATATATCTAATGAGTTCTGCTTTTGTCTTTGAACCTTGACTGATACAGGGCTGATAGATTTTTTTTTCACTGTTCTGACAGTTATGACCATCAATCTTATGTTGTTGTTGTATTTCTTTCCTTCCTTCCTTCCTTCCTTCCTCCTCCCCTCTCTCTCTTTCTCTCTCTCTTTTCTTCTTTTCTGGCCCGCCTGGCCTGCCGGTTTGCCCACGGTCGGCGATCGATCCTGATTCTCGATCCTGGCAACAGTCTCCAGAGTAAGAGGCTTATCAAAGGATAACTTGAAGCCAGGAGCTAGAGCCTAGACTGGGCAACATAGCCATACCCTGTCTATAAGAAAAAATTTAAAAGAAAATTATCTAGGTGTGATGGCATAAGCCTCTAGTCCTTATTACTCCGGAAGCTAAAGTGGGAGAATTACTTGAGCCCTGGAATTCAAGGCTGCGGTGAGCTCTGATTGTGTCACTGCACTCCAGAAGGAGAATTTCTCTAGAATAAATAAATAAATGTGCACTTAGAGGAATGTGTGTGTCTTGGAAGAAACTCAATAAACAGTATTAAGTGAATCTTAGTTAATTTCTATTATATGTTTACCCTGATAAAATTGGTTAGATATGCATCATTGAGGCAGTGGTTTTTATAATGATAGTGTGAGGCTAATTTAATCAGTGGTGCAAAAGTGTGTGCTAAATATTGGATAAACGTAATTGTCTCTGTCTCCACCTTTCTTGATACCCTAAATACCCCTAAAGAGGTGGGTGTGGTCTTCAACCATTAGTATAAAACAATGTAGGGCCAGGCATGGTGGCTCACGCCTGTAACCCAGCATTTTGAGAGGCCAAAGTGGGCAGATCACAAGGTCAGGAGTTTGAAACCAGCCTGGCCAATATAGTGAAACCCCGTCTCTACTAAAGATTACAAAAAAAAAAAAAAAAATTAGCAGAGCGTAGTGGTGCACGCCTGTAATCCCAACTACTTGGGAGGCTAAGGCAGGAGAATCGCTTGAACCCGGGAAGTGGAAGTTGCAGTGAGCCCAGATTGAACCATTGCCCTCCAGCCTGGGTGACAGGGTGAGACTCCATCTAAAAAAAAAAAGAAAAAAAAAGAAAAACGGATATAGAAGGGACAAGCCCATTTTTCTCCAGAGGAGAAGGATAGCACTTAGAGTTAACTGCATTCAGCTGACCTCTGACAGCTAGTACTCAGTGAATGAGCTCCTGATCTTGAGGAGTACCTATTCTCTACCAGTCAGCTACATACTCCCTAAATTCATGTACTCCCACTTCTAAGAATCCACAAATCATCCTGCTTCCTCCTTCAATTTTTTCCATTTTTTAGCAATATGCAAAGCCAAACAAACCCTCCCTTTCTATTCATCTAATGCATAAATGCCTAGAAAAATCTGAAGAAAAGCCTTCTTTTCTGAAATACTACCTGAAATCAAATAAACTTATGATTATTAAATTATACATAATATATTCTGATCAATGTGTCACTTAATTGGTCTCTATTCTCAAACATCGTGACTTCAAAGCCTGAATAATCACTTTTAGCAGAAGTGTTATATATTGTATTCAGAACTAGACACCATCCCACAAGATAGATAATAGTAAAATTTCTAACCCCAAGCCCTGTGAAAACTAAAGATAAAATCTTAATCCCTAACCAAGTGAACAGACCGCCTCTTGGCCATGGGGACCCCAGGGAAACCTTAAAAGCTGAGTTCCCAGCTATGAAGGGATGGGAGGTTGGATGCACCTCCCTACTGTGGTAGTCTCACAGTGCCTTGGCCATTATACTAGAGTCTATTAACTTAGTCACCTTCACCTTGGGGGTAAACTCCTTGAAGGCAAGTATATTTGTATATTTTAGTCACAATTATATCATTGATACCTAGGCAGTACATGACACTCAGTAAAGAATAGATTAATCCTCGTGTTCTTTATTTTTCTCTTAATTTCTTTACCTGTGCTGCCCTCCAGCTTTCAAAGTGCTCTCAGAGTCATCACTTACACAGTGTTCTTTAGTTGCCCCTTCAGTGGGCCAGTGTTTCTGTGCCCCAGTGTTCCTGAGAGTTATAACACAGAAAACAGAGCAGGCTTTTGCCCACATTACAGAACATCTTTGTCTCCCTGTGGATCCCACACATTTGTTCATTAGAGCTCAGGAATTGCCAGAGACTGGCTTTTCTGGCAATGGACACTAGATTCTTCAGAAGAATATTGCTTTTGAAATCTTCCTGCTGTGACGGTTCCTTTCATGCAGGGCAGGAGTATGGGCTTCTTCCCAGCAAAGGCAGAGGCAAGGCCTACCGAAGCTGTGCCTGCAGCCTATAGTGATGGGGTCTACGAGGTAATTCAGGCAGATGAGGCAAGTGAGTTCTTTCTGGAAGGCTTGTGGGAAGTCTAAGTCCATTTTTCTGAGGGAAGAAAACCAAAAGAATTTATTATTATGCTGTAGAGAGACAAAGATCTAAGCAAAGTTTGAATCAGATTTTGATTACTACTGATCAGCTCACAGGTTTAAATCTAGAGCAGGATAGGATTTTATTTTGCACATAACAAAAATGAAAAACTGAGGCACAAAAAAATTCAAGCCCTGCAGAAAAATGTGTTGGTTCCCTAACCAACACGCACATACCTACTTTCCCAAATTCTTTCCTCCTGTATGAAAAAACTTAAGACTGGACACAGTAGCTCATGCTTGTAATTCAGCACTTTGGGAGACTGAGGCAGCAGGATTGCTTGACCCAAGGAGTTCAAGACCAGGCTGGGCAACATGATGAGACCCTGTCTCTACAAAAAAAAAAAAAAAAAAAAAAAATAGCTAAGCATGCCTATAGTGCCACTAGGGAGGCTGAGGTGGGAGGATCGCTTGAGCCCAGGAGGTCAAGATGGCAGTGAGCCATGATCCAGCCACTACACTCTAGCCTGAGTGACAGAGCAAGACTCTGTCTCAAAAATGAGGAAAGAAGGAAGGAAGGAAGGAAGGAAGGAAGGAAGGAAGGAAGGAAGGAAGGAAGGAAGGGAGGGAGGGAGGGAGGGAGGGAAAGAAAGAGAAAGAAAGAAAGAAAGAAAGAGAGAAAGAGAGAAAGAAAAAAGAAAGAGAGAGAGAGAAAGAAAGAAAAGAGAGAGAGAAAGAAAGAAAGAAAGAAAGAAAGAGAAAGAAAGAAAGAAAGAGAAAGAAAGAAAGAGAGAGAGGGGGAGGGAAGGAGGGAGAAAGAAAGAAAGAGAAAGAAAGAAAAGAAAGAAAGAAAGAAAGAAAGAAAGAAAGAAAGAAAGAAAGAAAGAAAGAAAGAGAGAGAAAGAAAGA
>NW_022165850.1:0-1555 GCF_008728515.1 Papio anubis | reverse complement strand
CTTTGTCTTTTCCTCAATTTCATATATTAACATATATTCTGAGAACAGTAAAACAATTTGAAATAAAAATGTCTCCAGATGTCTTAAAATAAAAGGAAGATGGGCAGCTTTATGTAGTGCACTTCCCACAAATGGGCTGGTTTCCCTCAAGAGGCAGGAGTTCTAGCCTACTTGGGATACATACGGGAGGAAAAATAAGAAAAAGAAAAGAGATTTAAAGATAAATAAATGAAAATAACACTTCTCCCTGATTATAAAGGAAATCACATTCTTTTTGTAAGAATTTGGATGACAAATATTAAGAAAAATCTTTAATTTGCCACTCAAAACATTCTGGTGTGTTGTTTTTTATACTTTTTATACATGTAAATATTTTCAAAAGTAGAATCATATTAGATAGTCTTTTGCCACTTACTATATTTTGGGCATACTTCTGTGACAGGAAATATATCCTAGCATCATCATTTTTAATAGCTGGATGTATATTAAGTTTATCATTGCCGCCGCAGAGGTGAATTTTCTTATATATACATTTTAATGGAGTCGAGCAAGCATTTTTGGACTGAATTCATAGAAGTAGAATTTCTGGAGGGTAATAATTTTGAGGGTCTTTAATAGAAATTTTCAAATTATCTTCCAGGAAAAGTGTCTCAGTTTATACTCCCACCAACAGGAACAGAGCTCCAGGTTCCCCCTTCCATTTGTCATCTTTGGGCCTTTATACAGAAAATGTCATTGTTTTCATGACATTTCCTTGATTTCTAATGCTTTTGAATCTTCGTTATATACCTGTTGGCCATTTTTATTTTTGTGAGAAGTGACTGTTTCTCCATTGCCCATTTTCTGTTGAAAATCATTTGTTTTTGTTTCTGTTTTTCTGAGTAATTTAAAATATTTCTTTACAGACTAAAGGTACAATCCTTTTATTTGTCATTGAGGTTACTAAAACTTTCTCCCAGTATGTAATTTGTTATTTCTTTCTATTTTTCTTTTCTTTCTTCCTTCCCTTCCCTTTCCTTTCCTTTTTTTTCCTTTCCTTTCTTTTCCTTTTCTTCTTTTCTTTTATCTTTTGTTTCCTTCTTTCCTTCCTTTTTTCTTTTCTTCCTTTCTTTCCTTTTTCTTCCTTCCTTCTTCCTTTCCTTTCCTTTCTTTTCCTTTTCTGTTTCCCCCTTCTTCCTTCCTTCCTCCCTCCCTCCTTCCATTCCTTCCCTCCCTACCTCCCTCCCTCCCTTCCTTCTTTCTTTCTTCCTCCAAACTCCAAAGTCACATTTCACTTAATTTTTATCCTGCCAAATTTGAAAGCATTTTAACTTAGTGATTTTAGTGTAAACAGGAGCAGGAGAGAATGTAATTATCTAGGTCTCGCTCTGTCACCCAGGCTGGAGTGCAGTGCCATAATCATAGCTACTGCAGCCTCGAACTCCCGGGAAGAAGCAATTTTCCCACCTCAGCCTGCCAAGTAGCTAGCATGACAGGTCTGTGCCGCAACGCCCAGCTGTTTTTAAAATTTTTTTTGTAGAGATGAGAATTCCCTATGCTTCCCAGGCTTGTCTTG
>NW_022165849.1:0-1556 GCF_008728515.1 Papio anubis | reverse complement strand
TCTGAGCTCCCCTTCTTACTCACTATGGGGATTGCTTTAAGAGTACTCGGGTGTCCTCCAGCTTAGTTCCACATTCTCCAACCATTGCTCCAGCAAGCCTTTGACCTGGATTTGAGCCCCCACAATGGATGCCACTTGCTGAGACCAGCTCAGTTGGGGAGACCCTAACCCAGTGGTGCTAGAGGAATTAAAGACACACACACAGAAATATAGAGGTGTGAAGTGGGAAATCAGGGGTATCAGAGCCTTCAGAGCTGACAGCCTCGAACAGAAATTTACCTACATATTTATTGACAGCAAGCCAGTGAAAAGCATTGTTTCCATAGATTGTAGATGAACTAAAAGCATTCTTTATGGGAAACAAAGGGATGAGTTGAAATAAAGAGATGGGTTTGGCTAGTTATCTGCAGCAGGAGCATGACCTTAAGGCACAGATCCCTCTTGCTATTGTTTGTGGTTTAAGAATGCCTTTAAGCGATTTTCCGCTCTGGGTGGGTCAGGTATACCTTGCCCTCATTCCGGTAAACCCACAACTTTCCAGCGTGGGCATCATGGTCATCATGAACATGTCACAGTGCTGCAGAGATTTTATTTATGGCCAGTTTGGGGGCCAGTTAATGGCCAGATTTTGGGGAGCCTGTTCCCAACAGCCAACAAATTACAGTCCAGATTTATGCCACCTGATATGATCTCTTAGAAGTCCCCTTAGCTAATCCTGACCTTAACTTATATACCGATGGAAGTTCATTTGTGGAGAATGGGATACGAAGGGCAGGTTATTCCATAGTTAGTGATGTAACTGTACCTGAAAGTAAGCCTCTTCCTCCAGGGACCAGTGCCCAGTTAGCAGAACTAGTGGCACTTACCCAAGCCTTTGAACTGGGAAAGGGAAAAAGAATAAATGTGTATACAGATAGCAAGTATGCTTATCTAATCCTAGATGCCCATGCTGCAATATGGAAAGAAACGAAGTTCCTAACCTCTGGGGGAACCCCCATTAAACACCACAGGGAAATTATGGAGTTATTGCATGCAATGCAAAAACCCAAGGAGGTGGCAGTCTTACACTGCCAAAGCCATCAGAAAGGTGAAGGAGAAAAGGCAGAAGGAAACCTTTGGGCAGATGCTGAGGCCAAAATTGCTGCCAGGTGGCACCTCCCATTAGAAATACCTATGGAAGGACCCTTGGTATGGAACAACCCCCTCTAAGAGATTAGGCCCAGTATTCCCTGACTGAAACAGAATGGGGACTTTCATGGGGGCATAGTTTTCTCCCCTCGGGGTGCTTAATAACAGAAAAAGGAAAGGTACTTATACCCGAAGCCAGCCAGGGGAAAATACTTAAAACTCTCCACCAAACTTTTCATATGGGTATTGAAAACACTCATTAAATGGCCAAATCCCTATTTACGGGGCCAAATCTCCTCCGGACCATCTGACAGGTAGTCACAGCCTGTGAGGTGTATTAAAGGAACAATCTCTTGGCCCATTGTAAGGCCCCTTTGGGGGAACAAAGAATAGGTCACTATCCTGGAGAGGACTGGCAGTTAGACTTC
>NW_022165848.1:0-1556 GCF_008728515.1 Papio anubis | reverse complement strand
GGGTGAGTGTTATAACCCCATCTATAGAAAAGGAAACGTCTCTAAAGTCTTTAGCATCTTGCCCGAGTTCGCACACTTAGCAGAGGCCTGAGTTTAGATGCAGCCCCGTCTTGCTCTTTGACAGCCTCAACACCACCTGCCTTGGGTGACCCATGCAGTGAGTCACTGACAGCCCTTGTGATTGGCCTGTGGCACAGCACGGAGTGAAATGGCCCACTGACCTTTTCAGACATTCAGGCAATTTGTGATAGAGCGTATGCGGTCACTCCCAGTTAGTTCTGTTGTTCAGTTTAATAGAATACCTAATTCTATGTTTATTAGAATAAAGGGAGATTTCTTGTTGTTTTGTTTTGTTTTTTTTTTAGACGGAGTCTTGCTCTGTTGCCCAGGCTGGAGTGCAGTGGCGCCATCTCGCTTACTGCAAGCTCCACCTCCCGGGTTCACGCCATTCTCCTGCCTCAGCCTCCCGAGCAGCTGGGAATACAGGCGCCTGCCACCATGCCCGGCTTTTTTGTATTTTTAGTAGAGATGGGTTTCACCATGTTAGCCAAGATGGTCTCGATCTCCTGACATCATGATCCGCCCACCTCGGCCTCCCAAAGTGCTGGGATTACAGGCGTGAGCCACTGAGCCCGGCCTCTTGTGGTTTTTAAGAATATGAAGCATATCTATTTTGCCTACAAGTTGGAAGTTCCAATACTACAGGAAGCATAAGAGCAGGTTATAATGATGGATCCTTTATAAGACTGAATTCACATCAAACTGAATCAGTAACTCCAGCCGTATGAACAGGGTGAGACATTAAACATTTGATGAAAAGAATTCCTTTCTTAGGTCACAGCAAGGACTAGATATATCTAATTATGCCCAGTAAGATGTATTGTGATATTTACAGTTAATCACTCATTTAATTCAAAGGGTATTTATTAATCGTCTGCTCTGGGCATAACATCAATCGAAAGCAATGTGTTCACATGGAAAAAAAAAACTTACCTGAGGTGGCTGGGCACAGTGGCTCATGCCTGTAATCCCAGCACTTTGGGAGGCTGAGGCGGGTGGATCACCTGAGATCAGGAGTTTGAGTCCAGCCTGACCAACATGGAGAAACTCCATCTCTACTAAAAATACAAAATTAGCTGGGCGTGGTGGTGCATGCCTGTAATCCCAGCTACTCAGGAGGCTGAGGCGGGAGAATCGCTTGAACTTGAGAGGAGGAGGTTGCAGTGAGCCGAGATTGTGCCACTGCACTCCAGCCTGGGCAACAAAAGTGAAACTCCATCTCAAAAAAACAAAAACAAAAGCAAAACTTACCTGAGGCTCTAAGTCAACTTTCCACAACCAGCACACATTTCTTATTTGAAATACATATCTAAAGCTTTGAATGCATAAATAGCTATCCCAATCTAGAACTAAGTCAATAGTTGCTTTGAATTGTTTAAATTATCCTGGGAATCGGAAAGATATGTCTACATGAAACAATAAAGGTTATATTAGAATTAGTAAACTTTAGAAGACCATTTTAATCTTAATATATAAACATACTACCTAGGCACACT
>NW_022165847.1:0-1556 GCF_008728515.1 Papio anubis | reverse complement strand
AAAGATACAACATACCAGAATCTCTGGGACACATTTAAAGCAGTGTGCAGAGGGAAATTTATAGCACTAAATGCCCACAAGAGAAAGCAGGAAAGATCAAAAATTGACACTCTAACATCGCAATTAAAAGAACTAGAGAAGCAAGAGCAAACACATTCCAAAGCTAGCAGAAGGCAAGAAATAACTAAGATCAGAGCAGAACTGAAGGAGATAGAGACACAAAAAACCCTCCAAAAAATCAATGAATCCAGGAGTTGGTTTTTTGAAAAGATCAACAAAATTGACAGACCACTAGCAAGACTAATAAAGAAGAAAAGAGAGAAGAATCAAATCGACGCAATTAAAAATGATAAAGGGGATATCACCACCGACCCCACAGAAATACAAACTACCATCAGAGAATACTATAAACACCTCTACGCAAATAAACTGGAAAACCTAGAAGAAATGGATAATTTCCTGGACACTTACACTCTTCCAAGACTAAACCAGGAAGAAGTTGAATCCCTGAATAGACCAATAGCAGGCTCTGAAATTGAGGCAACAATTAATAGCCTACCAACCAAAAAAAGTCCAGGACCAGATGGATTCACAGCTGAATTCTACCAGAGGTACAAGGAGGAGCTGGTACCATTCCTTCTGAAACTATTCCAATCAATAGAAAAAGAGGGAATCCTCCCTAACTCATTTTATGAGGCCAACATCATCCTGATACCAAAGCCTGGCAGAGACACAACAAAAAAAGAGAATTTTAGACCAATATCCCTGATGAACATCGATGCAAAAATCCTCAATAAAATACTGGCAAACCGGATTCAACAACACATCAAAAAGCTTATCCACCATGATCAAGTGGGCTTCATCCCTGGGATGCAAGGCTGGTTCAACATTCGCAAATCAATAAACATAATCCAGCATATAAACAGAACCAAAGACAAGAACCACATGATTATCTCAATAGATGCAGAAAAGGCTTTTGACAAAATTCAACAGCCCTTCATGCTAAAAACGCTCAATAAATTCGGTATTGATGGAACGTACCTCAAAATAATAAGAGCTATTTATGACAAACCCACAGCCAATATCATACTGAATGGGCAAAAACTGGAAAAATTCCCTTTGAAAACTGGCACAAGACAGGGATGCCCTCTCTCACCACTCCTATTCAACATAGTGTTGGAAGTTCTGGCTAGGGCAATTAGGCAAGAGAAAGAAATCAGGGGTATTCAGTTAGGAAAAGAAGAAGTCAAATTGTCCCTGTTTGCAGATGACATGATTGTATATTTAGAAAACCCCATTGTCTCAGCCCAAAATCTCCTTAAGCTGATAAGCAACTTCAGCAAAGTCTCAGGATACAAAATTAATGTGCAAAAATCACAAGCATTCTTATACACCAGTAACAGACAAACAGAGAGCCAAATCATGAATGAACTTCCATTCACAATTGCTTCAAAGAGAATCAAATACCTAGGAATCCAACTTACAAGGGATGTAAAGGACCTCTTCAAGGAGAACTACAAACCACTGCTCAGTGAAATAAAAGAGGACACAAACAA
>NW_022165846.1:0-1556 GCF_008728515.1 Papio anubis | reverse complement strand
GGCTGTTTGAAGGGCCAGTGGGTCAGTCCAGGGGTCCTCCGTAGATGTTGTCAGTGGAGTTCATTGGAGGTTCCATTTGTAAGACCCTGTGTAGCTTGATGGACTCATTCCTGGAGGAAACAAATTTGACGAGGAGGTTAAAAATATAGGACCTGAGGGCAACTAAGAGCAAGATGGCTGTCATGGGACCTAGAAAGGGGAGAAGCCATGTCGCCAAACTCCAGAGGTTGATATAAAAATTTGAGAGGTGTTGTCTAATTTCAGAAGCCTTTTCCTGTAAATGCCGGGTGGTATCTCATACTGTCCCTGACTGGTTAGTGTAAAAATAGCACTCTTTCCCTAAGAAGGTGGAAAGTCCTTCTTTCTCAGCAGTGAGGAGGTCTAAGCCTTGGCGGTTTTGGAGAGTCACTGTTGCCAAAGAGTCTATTTGGGATTGCGGAGTAAGGATAGATTTCATTGTTTCTTTCAAACTGTCTGAGAAATCCTTTGAGAGTGTGTGGTAGTAGGATAATGAAGTAGATAAACTGACTATTCCGGTTCCTGTAGCAGTGGCCATTCCTAACCCTATAAGTAGGGGTATTAGTTTTATGGCCCTGTGTTGACAGACCTGAGCTCTGAGGGGCACTGATAGGGTCTGATTTCCTGGGACTGTGTCAATGTTGGGACTTAGGAAGACTAAGGTGCAGGTGCCTGTCCATTTGCTGGGGAGGCAGATACAGGTTGAAGTTCCATATAAGAAAAATATGCCTTGGCTGGGTAGACAGAACTGGTTGTGTATGCTAAAAATGTGTGTGAGTTTGTTGTTTTCATTTTTCCATACTCCTAGAGTACTTGCCAAGGTAGCTCTGGTGAGTGGCTGGAAAGGGGTGTTGGGAGTAAACTGAGTGGCTCCCTGTGTTCTATTTTCCCATTGGAGAAAAAATCGTTTTGTATCCACTAGGAGCTATTCAAGAGAGCAATTGAAAGAGAGGATGAAAAGGCATTCACTAGTGGTAGGGTCGCTGCTGCGGGAGGTCCAGGGGTGAATGGTCACGCAGGGCGTATGTTGGCCATTACAAAACCCGGACTGTTTGTTAAGCAGGGAAGAAGTGATGATTCTGGGGGGACCTGAGAAGCAGACAAGCCGTCTGAATGAAGCTGCTTGGGTGACTGGGAAGTTACTATGATCAATTGCGGTTTGAAGTTGTAGGGTGTAATTACACTGATGGGATAGTAGGTGCCCCATGGGCAGGCCTGATAGCAGGTTGCGTTGGATGTGGTATTCACCGCTACAGGGCTGTGTAAGGGCTTTTCATTGCTCATGTAATAGGTGAGGTTAGAAATGTAAGAGCGTTAAAAGATGGATTGTGTGTCCTGTTAGGGTCTTTTTCATTCTATCAGAGATGGGGAAGTCAGCTAATGATTGCATATTTAGAAGTTGGAAAAGGTTTTATCCTTCATAACAGGGGTGGTAGGTTAAGTTAGTAAAGAAATCCCCTTGACTTAGGCCTATGGGTGAAGTCTAATTGCCAGTCCTCTCCAGGATAGTGCCCTATTCTTTGTTACCCCAGAGGGCA
>NW_022165845.1:0-1557 GCF_008728515.1 Papio anubis | reverse complement strand
AAACTAGAGACAGTCTTATTTTATACAGGCAATCAATATAAAATGAAAATCCATATAAAATTTTAAGTCAGTGGCAAAAGTATGAAATAATAAACTTGTTGAAGCAATTCACTTTCCATGTAAACAAAATAAAATGCCTTGCTTCACACCAAACCCCTAACTCCCAGCATTTCCCTAACGTTCCAGCTGGCTGAATTAAAAAGTGATCTATTCTTTATTTGCATTGTTTAAATATTTTTACACAGAGAACTTAGAATTATATTATTTGTATAATTACCAACAAAAAGCATGAAAGAAAGGAAGGGAAATGCAATCTAGTAAAGTGATTTATAAAATTAGTTTTCCCACAGTTTGTTTTCGTGAATAATTAACACTTATGAATACAGAAATGGAAACTGAGTGCCAAATGCTTTTCAACAGTGAGAATGCAAATGCTGGAGCTGAAGGAAATACTGTCTGGGGTCAGGCCTGGCGCCAACTGCCAGGCTCCCCAGCATACATAATGGTCCTGAGAGCCCAGAGAAGAATACATTCTCCCACCAACACTGCACTTCTAGGTGGGGCTAGGACAAAGAGGGCGGCGGCACGTTCAGTTGACATCTACAAATGAATAACAAAAACAACTGCGTCCTTCCCGTAGGCCTTGATTTTAGATTTCCTATCACTGAAAGAAGGAAAACTGTTTATCAGTGTAGTTCAAGGGGCCATGCTTCACCTGAGTCCAGCCTGGCCAACATGGTGAAACACCATCTCTACTAAAAATACAAAAAAAATTAGCCAGGCATGGTGGCAGGCACCTGTAATCCCAGCTACTTGGGAGGCTAAGGCAGGAGAATTGCTTGAACACGGGAGGGGGAGTTTGCAGTGAGCTGAGATCAGGTAACAGAGTGAGACTCCGTTTCAAAAAAAAAAAAAAAAAATTCAAGAGACCACACCCAGATCTCATTGTCAAATGAGTTCCTGACCTCAGGTGATCCACCTGCTTCCGCCTCCCAAAGTGCTGGGATTACAGGCGTGAGCCACCACACCCAGCTGGTCTTTTGTACTTTTTAAGCAAGACTCTACATTGAATAGTGCAAACCAGTTGGCGGTATGTTATTTGTAGCTTATTCTCAGTGCTAACAGCAAGATAAAGTCTTCTGAAGCACTGCCCCTTGGACTATACTGGTGAACAGTTTTCCTTAAGTGATAAGAAACCTAAAATCAAGGCCTAAGGGAAGGAAGCATAAAAAGGAAGCCTTTTTGGGAGGGGCAGTTGAAACCACAATTTCTTGAAGGGTCTATATTGTTCCTGTTTTATTTCAGGGAGTTGTATAACTTACCTGATGTAATACCTATAGATATTTATTTTCTGGTACTTACTAAGGGCTATGTACAGTTCTAAGTGCATTAGATTGTTATTCATCCAATCCTTATATGAGTCTCACAAAGTAGGTACCACTATTACTGTCATTTTGCATAGGAGGAAATGGAGGCACAGAGACTTCCAGGTCACAGAACTGATGGGTGAAGGTGCCAGGGTTGGACTTCAGGTGGTCTGCCCATGTTCCCAGCCAC
>NW_022165844.1:0-1557 GCF_008728515.1 Papio anubis | reverse complement strand
GATGCAGGACTTCCTGTTTTACTCTGGGACCATCCCAGGCAAATAAAGCCGAGTTGGTCCCCCTGTCTTATAAATGTAAACTCAGAGCTGTCTCCTTTCAGCTTCCACAATAACTCAATTTGTTTTTAGCAATGAACACACATTTGTTTATAACAGTAAGCATTAACATTATGTATTAAAAATAATAGGCCAGGTGCCGTGGGTCATGCCTGTAATCGCAGCACTTTGGGAGGCCAAGGAGGGAGGATTGCTTGAGCCCAGGAGTTCAAGACCAGCCTGGGCAACATAGCGAGACTCTGTCTCTACAAAAAAATTTTTTTAAGTAACTCAGGCATCATGGTGCGTGCCTGTAGTCTCAGCTACTTGGGAGGCTTGGGTGGAAGGGTCACTTGGGCCCGGGAGGCCAATGCTATTTTGAGCCAAGGTCGCACCAATGCACTTAAGCCTGGGCAACATAGCAAGACCCTGTCTCTGAAAATAATGATAATAATAACTGGCATCAATATTAAGGAGCAGCCATGGATACACGCAGCAGTAGGTGAAAGCAGCCAGAACAGGAAACCCCGTCACAAGAAAGGGGTGGCTGGTGGCTCACGCCTGTAATCCCAGCACTTTGGGAGGCCCAGACGGGTGGATCACCAGAGGTCAGGAGTTTGAGACCAGCCTGGCCAACATGGGGAATCCCTGTCTCTACTAAAAATTCAAAAATAAGCCGGGTGTGGTGACACATGCTTGTAATCCCAGCTACTCAGGAGGCTGAAGCAGGGGAATCACTTGAACCTGGGAGGTGGAGGTTGCAGTAACCAAGTTCACGCCACTGCACTCCAGCCTGGGCAACGGAGCGAGACTCCATCTCAGAAAAAAAAAAAGAAAAAACACAACAAAAAGAAAAAGGTGCCGGGAGAGGGCAGAGGAGCCACCATGCCTGTTACTGAATGCTGGGAGGGAAGAGTCGGACACTCTGTGCCGATGAAGGACCACCTCAGTTTGCTCTTCTGTAAAATGGGACTTGAACTAGACTCCTCCACAATTTAGGCGCAAGAGCAAATGGGAGTTACGGTATTTGTGGCAGAGCCCCCAAAGAAGGGAAAAGCTGGCATCTGACTTCAGTAACTTTAATTTGCAGAGAAGTGTTCATTAAACTGACACTTATAAAACCAAATATGAAGCTGCAGCCATGAGCACGTGGTCACAGGAGGAAACTAAACTGTCAAAATAAGCCGGTGGCTGCTTCCAAGTGTTCCCACTGATTCTTGCCAGCTCCTTGCTCATTTGTCTGTCTGCTGGCATCTTTTTGCCAACAAGTGGTCACAGGCAGAGATTCCAAAAACGTTTGTTGGGGAAAAATGGAAAATCAAAAAGACAGTAGCCATTCATCATTAATTGGTGCTTTTTTACATATAAATTGGGAAAAAACAATCTGAGTCCACCTTTGGAGGCGCCACCCACACGTCAGAGGAGCCTGGCCTGAGACTGACTGGACGAAAGACTGCTTAGGGGCCTTTCCCAGCCAAACCCTAAGACCCTTTTCCAGCCCCAGCTGCTGTGGGAGTCACC
>NW_022165843.1:0-1558 GCF_008728515.1 Papio anubis | reverse complement strand
TCAAAGGTCTGAACTATCAACCCAAAGGATGCCGCTATCCCACAGCCACACAGGTTTGGGGTAGCTCATTGCCCTGGGATGCTGCTTCCTCCAGATAGCACAGAGCTGGGGTCTTTTTACTCCCCTTGGTCCTCAAATTCCTTCGGTCCCTTGAGAGACATTGACCTATAGGAAGCTCACAGCCCTGAGGACCCTTGTCCTTCTCTGGAGCTTCTTGGAGAAAGTGCACCAGGGCCTAGCCTTGGAACAACCTGGGACAGAGGACCCAGATGTAGGTGTCCTCTTTGCAGGAATGAACACTGCATTATAGGCTTGGGGTAAGACAGCAGGCCAATGTGCTGTCTGTTGGGAGCTGTGGTCTCAGTAGTGTCATCAACTAACTGTGGGATCATTAGTGAATGACTTCACCTATCATGGCCTCTGTCTTTCGACTTCCAATTGGGGGCCATAGACTCTCCCCAAGAGGTCTTGGGTGCAAAAATTTGGTTTTACGGCCTGTGCATGTCAGTCTGAGCAGCTTCGGCCTCAGAGACTAAACCAGATGTATTAGAGTTTGGAGTCTGCACTTCAGGGAGTGTGTGCACCTGTGAGTATACTTGTACGTTTATATGTATGCATGCACATGTGGTGAGGGGAGTGTGTTGGGAGGTGGAAACTGGGGATGTATGTGTTGTACGTGTGCATGTGCATGTCTCTGAGTCTGAGTGCCTGTGTGCAGTGAGAGGGGACTGTGTGATGGAAATGACAGAGAGCGTGAAAGGAAGAACCAGATCTTAAATGGCCGACAGGTGGCCAGTAATGATCTCTTTATTCTGCTCTAATAGAATCTGCGAGGTATGTTTTCCGTGAGCAGACACAGTCCTCCACTGGGCTGCTCTGATCTGATTTCCTGTACCCTGAAACCCAGTACTGTACCCAATATGCTGCTCCCTCTTCCTCAAGGTCACCAGGTGAGGGGCACCTGCAGTTGCAGACCCACCTGTTGTCACTGGGCATCACTCTGGGACCTGTATCCTCAGCGACACCTGCTACAGGCTCAGCTGTCCTTGTGTTTGTTAATTGAGACCCAAATCAGGGCAAGATTCCATTTGAGAACCTGGAAACGAACCGGTTAGTCTCTTTACCTTGTGCTTTATCTTCTCTCTATCTCCAAAAATGCGTTTTCACAGTAAACTCAATGTATTTGGGCCATGTAGTCTCCCCTTTTCTTTCTCTTACTTTTTTCTTTACTTTTTTCTTACCTTTTGTTTCTATTGTCCTGGTCATTTTCATAGAGAGGTCGATGCTGCACTTTCTACCCTGAGGAGCTGGACCTCAGGGTAGAAAGGTCTACTTGTCCAGGTCACTCAGGGCCAGGCCAAAAACAGGATTTCCACCCATAATATGGACATTCACTCTTAGAAGGCATGTACTCCCCTGATGGATGAGTTAATTATTTAACATAGGAATTAACTTAACTGTGTTAAAAAAGTAGGGTGCAAGGTAATTGGCCTGGAAGAAAATAAGGGAGTAACAGAATCTGGTTGTATACTAGAGGTTTTGTATTCCAGGATATTCC
>NW_022165842.1:0-1558 GCF_008728515.1 Papio anubis | reverse complement strand
AACCCCTCAGAATAAGGGGAAGATTTACGTCTTCAGACCAGAGTCCATTGGCGTGCATAGGAAGGCCTCTTCGTTTTCAAGGGTTTAGACAAATATGTTTTATTGGACATTAGCCCGCCAAGTGGATAATATTAAACAGAGAACAAATAAGCCAACCTCATTTACTGCATCTTCCGTAGGCAGAATCCTAGGTTCGAGCTTTAGAATACACTAGCACAGCTGTAGGACTATTTTCACTTGCTTTTGTCACGTTGCTAGCGTGCTTTTGAGCTACTTTGTGCCTGCCAACTCAGCAGAACGTATGGTGGTCCTTCTGGTGGTGCCAATTTGAAGTGTAAAACTGCTACATTAGATGCTTATTTAAAAAAAAAAAAAAAAAACCCGTTCAAAATTATACCATTATCGCTTACTACACGGGAGTTAATGCAGATAGATAGCTCATAAAAACAGATTAGGTAAGGGAGGATTGACTTAATTAAACATAACCACGGGCTGGGCGTGGTGGCTCAAGCTTGTAATCCCAGCATTTTGGGAGGCCAAGGCGGGCAGATCCCCTGAAGTCAGGAGTTCAAGACCAGACTAACCAACATGGTGAAACCCTGCCTCTATTAAAAATATAAAAAATTAGCCATGTGTGGTGGTGGGCACCTGTAATCCTAGCTACTCGGGAGGCTGAGGCAGGAGAATCGCTTGGACCCAAGAGACAGAGGTTGCAGTGAGCCGAGATCATACCATTGCACTCCAGCCTGGGCAACAAGAGTGAAACTCTGTCTCAAAAAAAACAAAAAAGATAAACATAACCATGAAAGATTTCCAAATAAAGCTTACCAATAAATATAAAGCAAATCCCCAGTTTTTATATCAATCTGTAACGTCCATACCTTGTTATTATTACCATGATCCTTCTTTTAGTAACAGAAACTTTCGGAGGTAGGTTCAATGGAGGAGAGTCAGTTCAAAGTCCCACCCTATCAAATATATCCTAAAAATGCAATACCCAGCTACAGCATAGAGAAAGGAAACCTCCCCTTATTGTCTGAAATTGACCAGACAATAAGTTAAATGTTCACAGATGGTCACAGGTAATTACACTGAATTCATTCATTCATCCAAAATGAACGAATAGAAGTCATGGGCTTGACAAGTTCTAATTCAAAGGCCTCTATTGCAAAGGTAAAGTTGTTTGTTAAATAAGATTATTTGGAGAAATGGAACCCTGTGGACTCCCTCGAGATATAGTCATTGATACCCAGGTCTCCTCTCCTCTCCTCCCCTCCCCTCCCCTCTCCTTTTTTTGAGATGGAGTCTGGCTCTGTCGTCCAGGCTGGAGTGCAATGGCATGATCTCAGCTCACTGCAACCTCCGTCTCCCGAGTTCAAGCGATTCTCCTGCCTCAGCCTCCCGAGCAGCTCAGATTACAGGCGTGTGCCACCACACCCAGCTAAGTTTTGTATTTTAGAAGAGACAGGGTTTCACCATCTTGGCCAGGATGGTTTCAATCTCATGACCTCATGATCCACCTGCCTCGGCCTCCCAAAGTGCTGGGATTACAGGCGTG
>NW_022165841.1:0-49485 GCF_008728515.1 Papio anubis | reverse complement strand
AACTGTTGCATTGAGGATTGAGTTTCCAGCACATAAACTTTGGGGGATACACTTAAACCACAGCAGAGCACTTATGTAAATTCAACCACGAGGAGCTGGGAAAATCAAAGGCATGAGAAAGACAGCAAAGGCTAGCAGAGAAAAACGCACAAGTTAAGGGAAAAAGTCACAGTGAATCCTGTAGTGCAGGCTACTTTATCAAAAGCACCTAAAAAAGATCTCATTAACTGCCCCAACTCACCTCCACCCACATCTAAAGGGCCACACACAGCGCCACCAAAGGCAGCACAATGAGAACAGCATTCTCCTCAACAGACAAGCTGTGAGTATCCATACACCTGACTCAACAGCTCCAGAACAGCCCTAAAACAGCTCCTCCCTAACCACCACTCAAGTCACCAGCTGGGAAAGTATTCAGAAAACCCAAATCCTACACACCACTACCAAACAAATTAAACGGCAAAGAACAACCCATTTAAACAGCAATGCCAGTTGCTGGGAAAAAAAAGGAACAATGAGTAGAGGAAAAGCAGACCTCTTGGGGTCCACCAAGACCGAGTTTCTCAGCTTCAGCACTTTCAAATGTAGAATCCTCTGGGGACTGTGGAGCTCCACGAGGCATGTTGTCCTCAAAGATAAATAAGCAGGCAAGCTGGCTAGAAAATTGCTAAGGGTATTATTCTTCAAAAAATCTTTATAGGGTCAAACAGGAATGTGTCTTACGGGCTATGTGTATTCCCCACAGATTCTGAGGATGATGTCAGTATCCCTTTCCAGATGTGTTGAATAATTTGCGGTCACTTGTATTCCTGCCACTGAGTACCAGTGTTTTGCTAATTTGAACTGATTCCAGCTCACACTGACCCCGGCTCCCTGGATCTGGTTACCATTAGCCAAGACTGTCATCCATACTGTACCCTTTCAAAGAGTCCTAAAAAGAGCTCTTCACCTACTCTTCCAAGACAAGTAAAAATGTCTGCCAAAGAAATGGGGAAAAAAGATTGAGAGAGAGAAAACAATTAACATACTAACAAGAGAGCAAAAAGCGAAGGGGAAGGAGAAACTAGGAAAATCATACATGGGCTCACACCTATTTCCAAAGCTGGGCTAATATTCTTTTGCTTGTGTCTGAGTAAGTCACCAATTTTAACCTGCTAATGAAAAAAAAAAGAAAAAGAGAATGAAAGAAGCAGGCCCAGGCCGGGCACGGTGATAGGATTAAAGTGCTGTAATCCTAGCACTTTGGGAGGCCGAGGCGGGTGGATCACCCCAGGTCAGGAGTTCGAGACCAGCCTGGTCAACCTGGTGAAACACCATCTCTACTAAAAATACAAAAAATTAGCTGGGCATGGTGGCGCATGCCTGTAAACCCAGCTACTCGGGAGGCCGAGCAGGAGAACAGCTTGAACCTGGAACGCAGAGAATGTGATGACCTGAGATCACATCATTGCCCTCAAGCCAGGGCAATGAGAGCAAAACTCGGTCTCAAAAGAAAAAAAAAAGCCATAAAATAACTCAGATTTCATTAAATACAACCCTAGTGGTGAATGACTACTGGTCAACAATAAAAAAGATGGATTACTCAGAACAGAGATTAAGAGTCCAGTAAGAATCCAGGAATCTTACCGTTAAATAATGAAAGAAATCCTTTCCTTGGAAAGTAATATCCTCTCAGGCCAGGAACTCCACTAGTAGACAGCCTTCTTAAAAAAAACATTTCTGGCCGGGCATGGGTTCACGCCTCTAATCCCAGCACTTTGGGAGGCTGAGGCAGGAAGATCACCTGAGGTCAGGAGTTCAAGACCGGCCTGGCCAACATGGCGAAACCCCATCTCCACTAAAAATACAAAAATTAGCCTGGCGTGGTGCTGGGCACCTGTAATTCCAGCAACTCGGGAGGCTAAGGCAGAAGAATTGCTTGAACCCAGGAGGCAGAGGTTGCAGTGAGCCAAGGTCACGTCATTGCACTCCAGCCTGGGCGACAAGACTGAAGAACTTCCACATAAAAATCTTCAACATGAGACTGGAAAAAACGGTATGGGATCATCCCCGGACCTTTGGCTTTTACAGTTGGAGCTATAAGAACAAAAAGAAAAAAGGATGTCATTTAAACACAATATGTAGAAAAGAATAATTATTGAATCTGTATTGGTCTTTAACTTTTATACTTTGATCTTTAATTCTGTTATTGTAATTGAGTCCAAAGAAAAATAGTATGAGTAAAATAAAAAGAACACCATAAATGCTAATATTCTGTTTATCAAAGTCTGCAGTGAAATATCCCATTAAATCCAAGTGCAGTGACTCACACCCATAATCCCAGAACTTTGGGAGGCTGAGGCGGGTGAATCTCCTGAGGTCAGGAGTTCGAGGCCAGCCTGGTCAACATGGTGAAACCCCAACTCTACTACAAATACAAAAATTAGGCAGGCGTGGTGGCAGGGGTCTATAATCCCAGCTACTCAGGAGGCTAAGGCAGGGAGAATTGCTTGAACCCAGGAGGTGAGCTTGCCATGAGCTGAGATCACACCACTGCACTCCAGCATGGGCGACAGAACAAAACTCCATCTTAAAAAAAAAAAAAGCTAGCACGTGACATTTGCTATGGGGAGACTAGGGATATGATCTTGCTGCAATCCTTCCATTTTAGTAATTGCAAACAGTGTGATTCCATTCTGTTTCATCCCCACTCCACTCCAGAGCCAAAACAAGAAAATCAATTATATTTCTATTTCTTTAAAAACATATCTAACTAAATCATCTAATTAAAAGATAATATGCACGGCTCCATACTAGTAAAAAAAAACTTCTTATGTCCTGAGTATCATGGACATTTGATGAATGCTTGTTCAGTTGACTGGTGTAGACTTCAATAATAACCTGTTCGATGCATTATGCCACATTAATCTTGCATCTCAAAAGTAGGACAAATACTGTTCTTTCAGTTTTGTCTACCCAAAATGTAGTATTTACACGTATTTAAAAATGGGTTAATAAAAAGAAAATGAGTTTGTTCTAGAGAGTATGAGAATTTTGAAAACATGAATTCTCCTGTCCTGGCACATAATTAATACTTAGAGGCATATTAGTTCATGTGAAAGCTACCATTAAAAGAAATTAATGTTAAACATTACTTCACATAATCTTCTAACCTGACTTAAGACTGAAGACCTACCTCACGAAGCTGATTTATCAAGTTGTAAATCTTCACCTGTTGAATTCATAAGTTCATCTCTGAAAGGTAAGAATAAATACTTAATATTCACTAGGCAATATTCAGCAAAGTAATATCCACCAGTACATATTTAACATTTCATCACCAAGGGTGGGTGTGAAAAGAAAAGACAGACTGGGCACAGTGGCTCACGCCTGTAATCCCAGCACTTTGGGAGGCCGAGGTAGGCAGATCTTGAGGTCAGGAGTTCAAGACCAGTCTGACCAACATGGTAAAACCCCGTCTCTACTAAAAATACAAAAATTAGCCAAGTGTGGTGGCAGATGCCTGTAATCCTAGATACTCAGGAGGCTGAGGCAGGAGAATTGCCTGAACCCAGGAGGCAGAGATTGCAGGGAGCCAACATCATGCCACTGTACTCTAAGCCTAAGTGAAAGATCAAGTCTCTATCTCAGGAGGGAAAAAAATCATTAATTAATTAATTAATTAAGAAAAGACAAGACAATTGGGATGCTGGAGCACAACTAAATCTTCTTTTGAGGTTTCTATACAGTAACCAAACAAAATAATAATTGCAAATGGTCTCATCAGGTACTTCGTGGAGGATGTGTCCTCACAAGTAAACTGGTAACTTTGCAACCCACAGGTCTTTGAAACATATTACAATAATCTTAAATGGGATCCTTTAATATCACATTGCATTCAAGACTATCTTCCTCTACACATCTATAAAAATCATTTATTCCCACATAGGCTTTAAAATCTCAGGCTTAAAAACAAGACATGGATACTATTTTCTTTAGCAAAAGTAGCAGAAAACTGTGAAAGAAAATGTCAATTGCGTGCCAGTCAGGTGAGGGCAGTCTTCACGTTTTAAAAGCTAACACTGGCATGACTTACTCAATGTTGGACCCAGATAAATTAAAAAGTGGAAGATAAAAATACCTAAAATAGGCCCGTGCAGTGGCTCACGCCTGTAATCCCAGCACTTTGGGAGGCTGAGGCAGGCAGATCACTCGAGGTCGGGAGTTCGAGACCAGTCTGACAAACATAGACAAACCCCAACTCTACTAAAAATACAAAATTAGACAGGCATAGTGGCACATGCCTGTAATCCCAGCTCCTCGCAGGCTGAGGCAGGAGAATCGCTTGAACCCAGGAAGCAGACATTGCATGGAATCGAGATCGCACCATTGCATTTCAGCCTGGGCAAGGACAGCAAAACTCCATCTCAAAAAAAACAAAACAAAACCATAAAATAACTCAGACTTAATTAAATATAACCCTGGTGGTGAATAAATATTTGTCAACAATTAAAAAAATTTATTACTCAGAACAGAGAGGAGAGTCCACTAAGAATCCAAGAGTCTTACCTTTTAATAAAAAAATGAATCCATTCCTTTGACAGCAATATCCTCTCCAGGCCAGGAATTCCATTAGTAGACAGCCTTCTTAAAAAAAATTCCTGGCAGGGCATAGTGGTTCACATCTGTAATCCCAGCACTTTGGGAGGCTGAGGCAGGAGGATCATCTGAGGTCAGGAGTTCAAGACCAGCCTGGCCAACATGCTGAAACCCCGCCTCTACTAAAAATACAAAAATCAGGCTGGCATGATGGTGGGCACCTGTGATCCCACCTACTCGGGAGGCTGAGGTAGGAGAATCACACGAACCCAAGAGGCAGAGGTTGCAGTGAGCCAAGATCACGCCATTGCACTCCAGCCTCAGCAAGAAGAATGAAACCCCATCCCCCACCACAAAAAAAAAAGTTCCTTTGGAACGGCCTTCTACATAAAGATCTTCAACATGACACTGGAAAAAAGGGTATGGGATCATCACTGGACCTTTGGCTTTTACAGCTTGAGTTATAAGGACAAAAAGAAAAAGGGATATCATTTAAACACAATATGTAGAATAGAATAACTATTAAATCTGTATTGGTCTTTAACTTTTATACTTTTATCTTTACTTCTGTTAATATAATTGAGTCTAAACAAAAATAGCAATAAAATAAAAATATTATTGTTCAAAACATTGAACAATTATACTCTGTTCAATGCATTATGCCAGATAAATCTTGCATCTCAAAAGTAGGACAAATACTGTTCTTCCAGTTCTGTCTACCCGTAAATGCAATATTTACATGTATTCGTAATGGGTTAATAAAAAGAAAATGAGTTCATTGTTCTAGAGAGTATGAGAATTTTGACAACATGAATTTCTTGTCTCGCACATAATTAATACTTAGAGGCATATTATTTCATGTGGAGGGTACCATTAAAAGAATTCAATGTTGCCGGGCTCGGTGGCTCAAGCCTGTAATCCCAGCACTTGGGAGGGCCGAGACGGTGGATCACGAGGTCAGGCCCAGAGACCACCCTGGCTAACACGGTGAAACCTGCCTCTACTAAAAATACAAAACTAGCTGGCGAGGTGGCGGGATGCCTGTAGTCCCAGCTACTCGGGAGGCTGAGACAGGAGAATGGCGGAACCCGGGAGGCGGAGCTTGCAGTGAGCTGAGATCTGGCCACAGCACTCCAGCCTGGGCAACAGAGCTAGACTCACTTCAAAAAAAAAAAAAAAAAAAAAAAGAATTCAATGTTAAACCTTAAATAATGACTGAAATAAAAACAACAGCAAAAATGCTAATATTCTGTTTATCAAAGTCTGTAGTGAAATATCCCATTAAAGCCGGTTGTCGTGACTCACACCCGTAATCCCAGCAGTTTGAGAGGCCAAGGCGGGTGAATCACCTGAGGTCAGGAGTTCAAGAGGAGCCTGGCCAACAGTGAAACCCCATTCTAGGCCGGGCGCTGTGGTCAGTTTTTCCGTAATCCCAGCACTTTGGGAGGCCGAGACGGGCGATCACGAGGTCAGGAGATCGAGACCATCCTGGCTAACACCGCGGAAACCCCGGCTCTACTAAAAAAAATAGCTGTGCAAACTAGCCGGGCGAGGTGGCGGTGCCTGTAGTCCCCAGCCACGGGAGGCTGAGGTGAGAATGGCTGCAACCTGGGAGGCGGAGCTTGCAGTGAGCTGAGACCCGGCCACTGCACTCCAGCCCGGGCTACAGAGCGAGACTCCATCTCAAAAAGAAAAAAAAAAAAAAAGAAACCCCATCTCTAGTAAAAATACAAAAAGTAGCCAGACATTGGGGAGGGCGCCTGTAATCCCAGCTACTCAGGAGGCTGAAGAAGGAGACTCGCTTGAGGCGGAGGCTGCAGTGAGCCAAGATCACGGAATTGCACTCCAGCCCAGGCAACAAGAGCTAAACTCTATCTCAAAACAAAACAAAACAGACAAACAAAAAACAGTAACAGAAAACTGGAGCTAAGTCCTACTCATTGTATTTACTTTCCTGGCCGGGCTCGGTGGCTCAAGCCTGTAATCCCAGCACTTTGGGAGGCCGAGGCGGTGGATCAACAGGTCGTGAGATCGACCATCCTGGCTAACATGGTGAAACCCCCGCTCTCTACTAAAAATACAAAAAAAAAAACTAGCCGGGCGTGGTGGCGGTTTCTGTAGTCCCAGCTACTGGGAGGTTGAGGCAGGAGAATGGCGTGAACCTGGGGAGGCGGAGCTTGCAGTGAGCCGAGATAGCTTGGCACTGCACTCCAGCCTGGGTGATTACAGCTACGGTGACTCCGCCTCAAAAAAAAAAAAAAAAGAAAACCTTCTCTCCTACGTATCATGGACATATGACAAATGCTTGTTCAGTTGACCGTGTAGACTTCAATAATAATCTGCTCAATGCATTACACCAGATAAATCTTGCATCTCAAAAGTAGGACAAATACTGTTCTTCCAGTTCGTTCCAACTGGTGAAATGCATGTTTTACATGTATTTCTAATGGGTTAATAAAAAGAAAATGAGTTCACTGTTCTAGAGAGTATGAGAATTTTGACAACACGTGAATTCTCTTGTCCTGGCACATAATTAATACTTAGAGGCATATTATTTCATGTGGAGGGTACCATTAAAAGAATTCAATGTTAAACCTTAAATAATTATTTCACATAATCTTCTAATCTGACTTAAGATTGAAGACCTACCTCCTGAAGCTGTTTAATCAAACTGTAAATCTTCACCTGTTGAATTCGTAAGTTCATTTCTGAAAGGTAAGAATACTTAATATTCACTAGGCAACATTAAGCAAAATAATATCCACTAGTACTTATTTAACATTTCATCACCAAGGGTGGTTGTGATAAGAAAAGACTGGCTGGACACGGCGGCTGATGCCTTTAATCTCAGCACTTTGGAAGGCTGAGGCAGGCAGATCACGAGGTCAGGAGTTCGAGGCCAGCCTGCCCAACAAGGTGAAATCCTGTCTCTACTAAAAATACAAACATTAACCAGCATGGTGGCAGGCACCTGTAAGCCCAGCTACTCAGGAGGCTGAGACGAGAATTGCCTGAACCCAGGAGGCAGATGTTGCAGAAACCACGATCACACCACTGCATTCCAGCCTGGGTGAAACAGCAAGATTCTGTCTCAATCAATCAATCAATAAAAATGTAAGGAGGAAGCATTTACTGTGCATGTATATGCCTGGTATTATATGAAGCACTTTAGTGTCTTATCAAATCTTCAGGATAGATCTTCAGTCTCATGACCACAAAAGAGGACGCTAAAGCTCAGACAGGAGAAGAGACATGGCCAGCCTGTGTCCCCAGAGCCTACGGTCTTACCACCAGGTGAGACCGTTACACTGCTTCCAGGTATCATATGTTGTGAGATTTTTACTTTAAAATGAACCAAAAAAAACCAAAGGCAAAAAAGGCATAAGCTATTAAAAAGTGGGAGAAACACTAAGAGAACCTTAAGCACATAACTAAAAATATTATGGAAATGTTACTGAATTCACTAGCAAATTTAATTCTAGATTTTCATTGAGGAGTAGGTTATATTATTCATGATGAAGAAAAAAATGTTCACTTAAGTATATTAACATAAATACCATCAATATGATTTATCATGATTAAACGTTCACTTAAGGCAATTCAGTCAAAATTCTGCATCTCATACAATTTTATAGTTTGCTAGTAGGTTACAAGTAGTCATCCAAATAAAAACAGTAAAACACATGATGTTTTCCACTGGTTATTGCTCTTTTTAGGTAAGCACTTTGGTTATTGCTCTTTTTAGGTAAGCACTTGATATATACCAACAGACAGAGGATAATAACAAATTGCTAATTTCTTTCATCATTATATAAAGGTGGCTTCAGGATAGAATAGTATAAGTGCAATGACGAATTTGAAATCTAATGTCAACTCAGTGATGCATCAAGATAAAAGTAGAGACAATAGGGGCATCTTGGTGAGTACTGAATTATTTTTTATTTATTTATTTATTTTGAGATGGAGTTTTGCTCCTTTTGCCCAAGCTAGAGTGCAATGGGGCAATCTCGGCTCACCACAACCTCTGCCTCACGGGTTAAAGCGATCCTCCTGCCTCAGCCTCCCGAGTAGCTGGGATTACAGACATGTGCCACCACGCCCATATAATTTTGTATTTTTAGTAGAGACGGGGTTTCTCCATGTTGGTCAGGCTGGTCTTGAACTCCCGACCTCAAGTATCTGCCTGTCTCGACCTCCCAAAGTGCTGGGATTACAGGCGTGAGCCACCACACCTGGATGAATACCAAACTTAATGAAGCAGACTAAGAGAAACAATTCATTTAAAAAAATAACATTTGGCCAGGCATGGTGGCTCACACCTGTAATCCCAGCACTTTGGGAGGCTGAGGCAGGTGGATCAGTAGGTCAGGAGTTCAACACCAGCCTGGCCAAGATCATGATACCATCTCTATTAAAAATACAAAAATCAGCCAGGCATGGTGGCTGGCGCCTGTAATCCCAGCTGCTCAGGAGGCTGAGGCAGAGAACTGCTTGAACCCGGGAGGCAGAGGTTGCAGTGAGCAGAGATCACACCACTGTACTCCAGCCTGGGCGACACAGTGAGGCTCTGTCCCAAAAAATAATAATAATAATAATTCAATGAAATCCCTAAGATGAAGGGCTTTGCAATACATATGTAAATAAATTCCCAATCTCCATGCTGAAAGTTTAAAAGAAATGCTAATAATTAAAGAAACACAACTTTTCCTTAGCTTTGTAGCAATTTTAGAAACAGAGAATGTTTCCAATATTTAGACACTACAAAGCACCTGACAAGGAGAAACGTGTAAGGAGGCATGACTCACCGGCAGCCCTGGGCCTGTCCACGTACCCCCATGATGAAGAGTAACTCCACTGCGTAAATGCTCATGAACACAGGATTACAGGACTTTTCCAGTTTAGACATACCATATTTTCTTTCTCAGACAATTTCTTCAACTTGCCATGTAGGATCAGCACAATGACATTCCATTTCTCTGAAAACTGAGCAAAAACTGATTCTCAATAATATGTCCCTATGTCAGAGCAGCACTAACATGTAAGAACTTATTTCATATATTTTACATTCTAACAGTCCACATCATTTTACTGCTTTGAAAAAAATTTTTCCCTTTTTTGGTGGTTCTTAGAATTGGTTTAATGAGAGATTATTAGAGCTTGCCAAGAAGGCAGAAAGTCTAATCAACAAAACACGGCAATAGAGAGGCCACAAAGAGGAGGCAAGGTCTCCAGGGTCTTTTTAGGCAAACTTCCTAAACTTGTCTCAGCTGTGTGGGAAATAAAAGTCCCTTACAGCAGCCGGGTGGTGGTGCAGGCCTGTAATCCTAGCACTTCAGCAGCAGAGGTAGGCTGATCTCTTTGAGCTCAGGGTAACATAGCCAAAACCCCCCTCCCCACCCCCACCCATCTCTACCAAAAATACAAAACAGCCAGGCATGTTGGTGGGTGCCTATAGTCCCATCTACTCAGGAGGCTGAGGCAGGAGAATCACTTGAACCCAGGAAGCAGACGTTGCAGTGAGCCAAGACCATGCCACTGCCAGCCTGGACGACAGAGCAACACTCCACCTCAAAAAAGAAAAAACAAAAACAAAAACAAGGTTAAAAGGGACCCCAGACCTTAAAGGTACAAGTTTAAGAGGGACCCCTACGCAAAAAATGCCAACCCTTTTTCTCTCAATCTTTGAAACACCAGGAAGGTGTAACAGTTTTGCAGCCTAGCTGTAGCAGGCTGATGCCCCCAAGATGCCCATATCCTAATCCCGGAAACTGGTGAACATGACCTTGTATGGCAAAAGGGGCTTTGCAGATATAATGAAGTTAAGGGTCTTTGGCCATTTTTCAGCCTGCAAGCCAAAATTCCACCCTCCTTAGATCCCTGATGTTAGCTGGCAGGCTAGCCGGAGAGAGGTGGTGGAAGCATCTAAAAGCACAAACCCCAAATGCCCAGTGGAGTATGCTGCCCAGGCGCCTCTGTGCCCAGAGGATTTCCTGCAGCCCCCAGCATGCACAACCCCTGTTCCACCCCATCTCACTCTGTCTCTAGGAATTCTGTCTTCAGAACTGTGGGCGGGAATACATTCGTGTTGTTTTGCTCACTGTGTGGTAATTTGTTGCAGCAGCCACGGGAAACTAGTATTGTAGTGAAGCCTCAAACTCCACCTGAAGGGCACAGGCTGGGCCAGTGGGTTCATGCGTCTGTAATCCCAACACTTCTGAGGCTGAGGAGGGTAGATCACTTGAGGTTGGGGAGTTCAGACCAGCCTGGGCCACCTGCACGCCTCTACAAAAAAATACAAAAATTAGCCGGGCACAGTGGCATTACACCTGTAATCCCAGCTACCCAGGAGGCTGAGACATGAGAATTGTTTGCACTCCAGGGTGGGGGTGGAGGCTGCAATGAACTGGAGATTGCACCACTGCACTCCCGCCTAAGTGACAGATCAAGGCTCCATCTTGGAAAACAAAAACAAAACAAACCAAAACCCACCTCCGAAGAAGGCTGGGTTTCCAGTCTCTGCCAGCAGTCCCCACCCAACCCTCGAAGCAGACATTCCATTGCTGTGGGCCATGGACAGGCAAAAGGAAGCACCTCCTCGCGTGGCAGAGGACCACCCAGGAGAAACCCAAGGAAGGCACCACCGGCCGGGCCAGGCTCTCGCCAAAGCTATACCGGTGTTTTTGTTTTGTTTTTGTTTTGTTTGAGGCACAGTTTCACTCTGTCTCCCAGACTGAGTGCAGTGGCACAATCTCGGCTCACTCTCGGCCCCTCTGGGCTCCCCAGTTTGGCACAAATTCTCCTGCCTCAGCCTCTTGAGTAGCTGGGATTAGGAACACAGCACGCTTCTAGCTACAGTGGGTTCTTTTTGTCACTGTCCAGAGTGGGCAGCTGCTCTGAGGTACTCCACCCGAGCCTGGCAGCTTTCCAACTCGAAGCCCAGGAGCATGGCCCGCGGTCCAGATGCACCGCATGAGGTGTTTCTAGAGGACAGAGGCAGATGAGTTTCGCCTCCACTGGATTTCAGAGGGCCTAGAAGACAAGGGTCTGCTTGAGGCACTGAATAGTGAGCAACTTGGGCAGCGCTCTGGATGACCCTGCAAAGTGCCTGGATGGAACCTGGCTCAGACAGGACCAGTTCTGCAGGTCCCTGGAGCCACGGAGAGTCTGGCCAGCCACCAAGGCAATGCAGTCTGGATCTCAAAGCCAACAAACAGCATGATTCTAGGTGCCCCATGGTCTTATCTTGGGATCACCACCTCTCAGAAGCCCATCCTGCCAGAAGTTTCATCAGATGCCCAAACAGGCACAGCCAGACTCAGTGGTGTCTGGGAGTTCTCTGGAGGCCCCTGCAGCCTCAACCACCTCCCAAGCAAAACCCCCGCCTCCTCACCCTAACTTCTTGCTTAACTCACCCCCACAGAGCCTGGGTCAATGCAGCACCAAACAGGATGCCCTCACAAACTAGAGGTCCATGGCAGTGTCCCAATATGAGCATGTGGCCCAAAATATATCCTAAAGTACATATAAATTCAATATATATCCAATCATTGTGACTATGACAGTAGAATATTAAAATACTATTTTCAAAATGTATACAAGCTTAATGTTCTATTTATTCAAACTATTCAAAATACAAATCATCAACATAATTTGCCACTAACATCTCATTCAGTCCCTTCACAGGACACATGATTCACTGGGAGTTAATAAATTAGCAGCTGGCAGGCAGTGACACATAGCAAAAATGAAAACCAAGAGGTGAAATAGTTCTGAAATAAAAAGGGTTTTAAAGCTAAGAGAAATCATTGAATTACTAAGTCATTAGCACTAATTTTGAGCCAACTAACTAATTAATACGAGATGACACAGTGTCCTATGTTTTGGCAAATACAAACTATGTTTAAACAATGTCTGTAATGTGACTTTCAAAATGCTCCTGGCTTTACAAAGATGTGATTAAAATGTAGTAATACATGCTAAAACATTTCCCCCTGCAGAGAATGTTGTAACTTTCATCAGTCACACTGAGAGTCCAGAAGATGAAGGAAAAGGTAGTGGATTTCACTGAGAACTTACCAGAGTTGAACTCCCTCACTTTCTGTTGCCCAGCATTGGCAGGTTACGGGACTGGTGGCTGTGGTGTCTCAATGGTCTTTGGTCTCTTAGAAGGTGGAGAATCATCATCATCTTGAAAAAGAACATATGCTCATTACTGAAGGAACCATCTTAGGTTACAGCCACCTCCGGGTCAATTCCCAACATTCAAAATCTGAGCAGGGCTTTAAAGCTATTTTGAGTATTAATAATTATTTCTGTATTGCGAACTTCAGCATACTTTTTTCTAGTTATATTTGAAATGTTATTCTTTTGGGATGTGCGCAAGTGAATACTGCTTTTTCTTCTGTCTTGCTTCATTACTTTTTAGTTTGCTTCATTTGAATCATCATAAGTCTCCCCTTCTCCTCAAATAGCTTTCAACTTGCTGCCAAGAACAATAATCTATTTTAAGGCTTTTGAGAAAAAACTTTCAATGAAGAGAGCCACCTAAAGTTACACAAATATAGAAGAAACGGGGTAAAATAAAGCTTAGATTGGAAAAAAATATTTAAGATTGTACAAAATTCAAGCACACATAAACAAGGGAAGCTGGGTAATTGTATGTTCAAACACTTTTAACAAGTGCAAAATGTGGAGGCTTAAAGAAATAGGGCTGGCCAGGCATGGTGGTTCACGCCTATAATTCCAACACTTTGGGAGGCCGAGGCAGGCTGATTACTTGAGGTCAGGAATTCGAGACCAGCCTTGCCAACATGGTGAAACCCCATCTCTACCAAAATACACAAAAATTAGGCCAGGTGCGTGTACCACACCCGTGATGCCGCACTGAGAGAGGCCATGGTACATCACCTGAGGTCGGAAATGAGACCCTCCTCCGAACACCACACAGAGAAACTTTTGTCTCTACTAAAAATACATTAGCTGGGCATGGTGACGATGCCTGTAAACCCAGATACTTGGGAGGCTGAGGTAGGAGAATCGCTTGAACCCGAAAGGCAAAGGTTGCGGTGAGCCAAGATCGCACCATTGCACTCCAGCCTGGGCAACAAGAGTGAAACTCCGTCTCAAAAAAAAAAAAGAGAACAAAAATTAGCCAAGAGTGGTGGCACATGTAATCCTAGCTACTTGGGAGGCTGAGGCAGGAGAATTGCTTGAACCTGGGAGGCTGAAGTTGCGGTGAGCTGTGATCGCACCACTACGCTTCAGCCTGGGTAACAGAGTAAAACCCTGTCTCAAAAAAAAAAAAATAAAGAAAGAGAGAAAGCAAGCAAGAAAGCAAGCAACATTATTTATGAAACAGATACTGTTGACTCGGTCACAAGAAAGCCTGTGTATAAATGAGCAGTGAGATATTCAAGCACAGCACACACACACTACTCACGACAGCTATCCTGAGTTCCATGCTTACTTCTGGATACACCAGCAACTCAATCTGCTATGATCCTGCAATACATCTCTTGTTAAAATTAGAGACATCTGGGCCAGGCACAGTGACTCATGCCTGTAATCCCAACACTTTGGGAGGCCGAGGCAGGTAGATCACCTGAGGTCAGGAGTTCGAGACCAGACTGGCCAACATGGTGAACTGCTGTCTCTATCAAAAATACAAAAATTAGCCTGGCCTGGTGGCATGTGCCTGTAATCCCAGCTACTCGGGATCCTGAGGGAGAAAAATCGGTTGAACCTGGGAGGTGGAGGTAGCAGTGAGCCAAAATCGTGCCACTGCACTCCAGCCTGGGTGACAGAGCAAGACTGTCTCAAAAAAAAAAAAAGAAAGAAAGAAAGAAAAAAAATAAATTAGACATCTGGATCAAATCAGCTGCCTCTGTCATCGTCTAGTCCCGCAAAGTGTCAGTTAACGTCCTATTAAGATTGCTGCTCACATATCTATAAAATACTGAAAATATCATTTTTAAAAATCTTTTTTTTTTTATTTTGAGACGGGACTTTTGCTCTTGTTGCCCAGGCTGTAGTGCAACGGTGCGATCTCAGCTCACTGCAACCTCCACTTCCTGGGTTCAACAGTCAGCTTCCGGTAGCTGGGATAAGCAGGCATGCACCACCATGCTCGGCTAATTTTGTAGTTTTAGTAGAACAGGGTTTCCACGTTGGTGGGCATTCTTCAACTCCCGACCTCAGGTGATCCCTTCATCTTGGCGCTCCCAAGTGCTGGGATTACACAGCGTGAGCCACGCACCTGGCCAAGAAACCCGCTGTTTAAAAACAAGCCAGGTGGTGGCTCACCTATCAACGCACAGGCAAACGATGGATCACTTATCCAATAGTTTGAAGTTTCAAGCCTGGACATTCATGATGCCATCCTACTAAGAATATATATATATATAAAGAGGCCCAGCTGGGTGTGGTGGTGGGCACCTGTAATCCCAGCTTCTCCAGGAAGGCTGAGGCAGGAGAATAAAGCTTGACCCTGGGAGGGTGGAGGTTGCAGTGAGCGGAGATCTTGCCACTGCACTCCAGCCTGGGAGACAACAGCAAAACTCCATCTCAAAAAAAAAAAAACAAAAACAGACCCCATTCAAAACAAAAGAAAAAGCAAAACAAAAACACAAATGTGAGGTATGGGAAATAAAATAATTAGGTGTTAAGCCTGGCCATGAAAATAAAAGACCACTCAAATACAATAAGCTGTCTTTTTAGACAGGTATAGTATTCTTATTTTACAGCTTAGAAACAGCTGTGAGCTCAGAGAAGTATTGTTGGATGGACCATGTTGTATCTCCTGGACCCAGTGCGAGATCGAACTTAGGTATTGTAACTCCTGTAGCCTACAGGGTGCCTCTCACAAGGTAAATGTAGAATTTGGCTAATCTGAAGTTACCCGCGGCAGCACTGGGTCAGTTCCTACACCCACACTACTTCTATGATGATTTCATCAAAGGGAAACCTTACAGGAAAGTGAAAATGTTTCTAGAAGGTGATTGGACACCAGCACATTTGCTTGTTGCCTTTGGTCTCTTCTTCTCAGGCCAACAGTAACCTGAAATTATTGACTGACTATTTGATCAACTGGAAAATGGTACCAAAATTAAGCCAACATCCAGAGAAATTCACTTGAGGACCTATGTATGTGCTTTGAAAGACAAAACTGCTTGTGAAGGATACTGTATTTCAGAAAAACAATCATATTTACAACTAATAAGACTGTAAAATGCTGATGTGTTGAATGCTACTTTAGAAAAACATGTTCAAATCTAGGGGAAAAAAAATCGAAAACTACATATCTAGCTAGCTAGTTAACTATCTAGAGACATGCTTTCATTCCTGGCCTCAACTGGTCCTCCTGCCTCAGCCTCCTAAGTAGCCTGGGCCACAGGTGGACACAGTTACACCTGGGTTTTTTGTTTTGTAGAGACAGGGTTTCACTACATTGCCCAGGCTGGTGTCATACTTTGGAGTCTCGCTGTGTTGCCTAGGCTGGGGTGCAGTGGTGCAATCTCGGCTCACTGTAACCTCTGCCTTCTGGGTTCAAGGAGTAGCTGGGACTACAGGCATGTGCCACCACACCCGGCTAATTTTTGTACTTTTTGTAGAGACTGAGTTTCACCATGGCCAGGTTGGTCTCAAACTCTTGACCTCAGGTGATCCACCCACCTCGGCCTCCCAAAGTGCTGGGATTACAGGCTTGAGCCACGAGCCTGGCCGAGCACTTTCTTGTTATTAAACAGCCTAACCCAGGAGGGGCACAGTCCCTCACGCCTGTAATCCTGACGACTCTGATGGCCAAGGTAAGAAGACCGCTTGAACCCAGGAGCTCGAGAGCTTGGCCTGGAGCAACACAAGCGAGACCTATCTCTACAAAAATTACAAAATTAGGCCGTGAGCATGGCAGTGCAGCCATCTTTTCTTCAGAGAGGCAGGGAGTTCTTCATGTTGCCCAGGCTGGTCTAGGACTCCTGAGCCCAAGCCATTCATCCTCCCGCCTCGGCCTCCCAAAGTACTGGGATGGCAGTTTTACTTGGCAGTCCCTCCCTGTGTGTTTTACCCGCCGGTTTTTACTTTTTAGACAGGGTTTACCTCAGTCTCGCAGGCTGGAATGCTGTGGTGGGACCATAGCTCATTGGAGCCTTGAACATTGGGGTTCAAGTAGCTGGGGGACTGAGGTAGGACTACTGAGACAGGGTCGCGCCATGTTGCTAGACTGCTCCTGGCCTGAAGGGATCCTCCCGCCTGGGTGGCGCCTGGACATAGTTCTGTATTTTTGACCGACATAAACACTGCGCTGGGTCTGAGTTTGTCAACTACCCTTCTCCAGCCAGCAACACACAGGACCTGGAGGGGAGGTCGCGGTTAGCAGGCTCCACTCTCAGGAGAAAACTGCTCAGCTACTGACACTACCAACTCCGTAACGCCGCCGAACACCCCGCCTGTGACGTCGCCCCAAGGCCCATCCTTGTGACGTCACCGAAGGCGCGCGCTTGTGACGTCGCAGAGGCCCGCTACTCACGCGGAGCCCATCGGAACTCGCGGCGGGGCTGCAGGTCTTCCAGGAGCGCTCGTGCGCGGACGGCTGGCCACAGGCCGCCGGGGGGATATAACCGGCAGCTGAGCTGGCCTTTTTGTGTCTGCAAGCTTCGGCCGGCTGCCGCCGCCCATAAGCTACCGGGAGGAGCTTTAGGACTTCCCCGCCTGCAGGGCCCGGCCTAGCAAGGACCAGACGCGTCACGAGCAGGCGCTGCGCCCCAACCGGCCGGCTCCTGGCGGGCCCGTTGCGGAGAAGCTCCTCAATGGCCAGCGGCAGCTGCAGCCTCCGCCCTGCACTCGCCTCACCTGATCCCGGGTACGTGCATCCCACAACACCTCCCCCCAGCCAGGGCCCGAGGACCCCCGGGAGCGTCCCCCGCCACCTGGCGCGGCTCATCCTGGGCAGGGTAGGCCCCCTCTGAGGTTGCCCTGCATTAGGGAGCTGCACCGCCGAGCTCGACCTCTCAGGGGCCGTTGTAATCGCATTAAGACTTTGAAACTTTGTAGCGGTGTAAAAGGGGCTAGAAAACGAAGAAAACATCTTTTTAAAAATATAAGCGGGCCAGGCGCGGTGGCTCAAGCCTGTAATCCCAGCACTTTGGGAGGCCGAGACGGGCGGATCACGAGGTCAGGAGATCGAGACCATCCTTGCTAACGCGGTGAAACCCTGTCTCTACTAAAAAATACAAAAAAACTAGCCGGGCGAGGTGGCGGGCGCCTGTAGTCCCAGCTGCTCGGGAGGCTGAGGCAGAGAATGGCGTGAACCCGGGAGGCGGAGGTTGAAGTGTGCCGAGATCGCACCACTGCACTTCAGCCTGGGCGATAGACCGAGACTTTGTCTAACCGTGTGTGTGTGTGTGTGTGTGTGTGATCGAGCCCGGCAGGTTGAGATTACACTGAGCCGAGATTATATAAAAGATCAAGCACGGGAGGTTGAGGTTACAATCAGATGAGATTGCGCCGTTGCACTCCAGCCTGTGTGACAGAGGGATACTCTGTCTCTAAAACCTTACATGCAAGTGAGAGCTTTTCTTCCAGCGCTCATGCTCAGACTGAAGAGTAATTGGCCGCCTCCAGGTGGCTCACGCCTCGCATCCCATACTTCGGGAGGTCAGTGGCGGGGTGGATCGCTGAGCCTCAGGGGGTTCCAGACTAGCTTGGGCAACATGGTGAAACCCTGTCTCACAAAATACAAAATTAGCTGGGCATGGTGGTGGCACGCGGCCAGTCCCCAAGGCTTGTAGGCTGAGGTGGGAGACTGCTGAGTTCAGGAGGCTCAGGCTGCACTCTCCTCCTGGGCTCAGGCAATCCTTTTCAGCCTCCCAAAGTGGGACACACTGTATTTTAATAAGTTTTTGAAATGAAACTTTACAGGCACCACTTCCTTCAAGCTAACATACAGAAACAGATGCTATTCTGTTTTGTTTTCTGCTTCCAGTGTGTGTATGTGCTGCAGCTTTTCTTTTTGAGACAGGGTTCTGCTTCTTTGCTGGGTGGACAGGCCAGGTGCAGTGGCTCATGCATGCTTCTAATCCCAGCTACACAGAAGGCTGAGGCAGGAGAATCGCTTGAACCCAAGAGGCAGAGGTTGTAGTGAGCCGAGATCGCACCACAACACTAATGCCAACATGCCCAGCTAACTTTAGCATTTTTTAGTAGAGACTGTGTTTCACCATGTTGGCAAGGCTGGTCTTGGACTCCTGACCTCAGGTTATCCACCTGCCTTGGCCTCCCAAAGTGCTAGGATTATAGGCATGAGGCACTGTGCCCCGCTAATTTTTGTATTTTTAGTAGAGGCCGGGTTTCACCATGTTAGCCAGACTGCCTTTGAACTCCTGGCCTTAAGTGATCCACCTGCCTCAGCCTCCCAAAGTGCTGGGACTACAGGTGTGTGCCACCGTGCCCGGGCCCCCTTTATTCCTTACAATCATGCAGTTCTAAGTCAGCATTCAGAGGTAGATTTTTCACTTGCAGCAGAGGCAGTAGAGGTTTTGGAAATGCTCCTTGAGGCAGACACTACACCCCGATTTCATGGAGTGCTTTGGCTTGCTTTCAAGTCTGCAGAAGCAGAAGGTTTGAGAAGCTCCGCCCCAGCCTGGTCAAAAGAACAAGGTTCAGGAGCTCTGGGGCACAGGGTGTGCCTGTAGACTGTGGACAGGACTCATATGGCTAAGGTGAAGTATACCAGCTTCAGGAAGAAAAGCTGACAGACAGGCTTCTTTGGAAGGTAGCCAGAGGAGATGTCTGTTTGCTGGGGCAGGAATTGGAGGGAGCCGCCCAGCCTGGAGAGGTTCAGCCAGGCTGTCACAAGGATTTGAAACTCCCCATCTGAGAGTCTGCACTCACTCCCTGTTTGCTTGATGCATTCATAAATATCCCTCCTGAATCTGCACCCATCCACCTTGTGGGTTCTGCAGAGCTGTTTCAGAGTCAACCTCATTTTTGGCAGTATGTCCAGCCTGCCTGACCTCAGCTCTGTGTGCCTGAAGGGTGGCTCTGGGGGATAGGATTTGGAGGCGGGGGGAGAAAGAGGATGAGAGAGCTCAGTCTAGGACTAGAGGATCATGTGCCCTTATGTAAAATACATCTCAAGTTAGGGAAGAAAGCAGTGGCTTTATGCTTTGTGTGTGTGTGTGTGTGTGTGTGTGTGTTTTCTTTTGTTTGTTTTGAGACAGGGCTCTATGGGACTGCGGGGGCTCATGGATCACGCTGACCGCGTGATCCTGGTTTCACGGCAACCTCACCTCCTGGGTCTGGGCACCTTGGTGCCTCAGCCTCCCAAGTAGCTGGTGTTAAACAGATATGTGCCACCATGCCTGACTAATTTTTGTATTTGTAGTAGAGACAGGGTTTTGCCGTGTTGGCCAGGCTGATCTTGAACTCCCAACCTCAAGTGATCTACCTGCCTTGGCCTTCCGAACTGCTGAGATTAAAGGTGTGAGCCATCGTGCCTGGCCCCGTGTTGTGTTCTGATGGGGAGGAGGTGAGGGTGTACCGAGCCCTTCCTGACTGACGGACCTGTGCTCCCTTCGCTCTCTGTGGACAGGATGGTGATTGCTCATGCCAAAGCCTTGGACCCTCCGCCTGTGACTCGGTGACCAACTCAACTATGAAGGACAAGGGGGTGAGCCTGGGGTCCCCACCCATTTTTCCCCACCTTTGCCTGGGCTTGTCCTTAAGTCTACCATGGGAATGGAAAGGACCATGAGCTGCCAGCCAGGATTTTTATTTGTTTTTACTTGGAAAGATAGAGACAGGATCTTGCCATGTTGCCCAGACTGGTCTTCTGGAACTCCTGGGCTCAAGCGACCCCTCCTGCCTCAAATCTCCCAGTGGCTAGCAGGTTACAGGCAGGGCCACCCATGCGACCAGCCAGCCAGCCCTGTTTTCAAAGATGGTCTTTGGGTTAATGAGAATTCTCTCCCTGCTTACTCTCAGCCAGGCAGTGGCTTTCTGAACCAGGAAGGGGCATAGGGAGATGGGATTTGGTTTGCTCAGCTTTTGGACTCAGCTGCTTTTTACTTTTGATTTAATAGACTCAGAATGTCAAAGGTTTAAGGGGCTTAGAGTTCATCTGGCCCATGCCTGGATACCAGAATTTAGGGAATTTTTGAAATGGCAGATCTCTGCATTCTGAGATCCTGATTCAGTAACTCCAAAGTTGGAGCCTGCATTTTTCTTTGTTCTTTCTGTAGAGGCAAGGTCTTACTCTGTTGCCCTGGCTGGAGTACAGTGGTGCAATCACAGCTCACTGTAGCCTTGAATTCCTGGGCCCAAGAGATCCTCCTGCCTCATCCTCCCGAGTAACTGGGACTTCAGGTGTGCTGGGCTAATTTTAAATCTTTTTGCAGAGATGGGATTGCACTATATTGCCCAGGCTGGTCTCAAACTCTTGAGCTCAAGTGATCCTCCAGCCTTAGCCTCCCAAAGTGGTGGGATTACAGACACAAGCTGCCATGCCTGGCTGACATTAGCATTCTTTCTTTTTGGAGATGGAGTCTGTTTCATTGCTCAGGCTGTGGTGCACGTGCAATCTTAATACTGCAACTTCTCTGCCCGAAGTTCAAGCATTCTTCTGCTCGGTGCTCTTTCCAGGAAGCGCTGGGATTACAGGCACATCGACACATCGCTTCTGGTTAATTTTTATATTTTTAGTAGAGACAGGATTATTAGTGTTGGCCAGGTTTGTTCCGAACCTGACCTCAGGTGATCCACCCACCTTGGCCTCCTAAAGTGCTGGGATTACAGGTATGGTCACTGCACCAAAGTTTTATGTATTCACGGCAGCAGGCAACGACGATTAGAAACTATCCAGTTGGACAATAGAAGCACGTTACCAGCCCTGAGCACCAGTTTGCTGAAGCTGATGGTGGTCCTACTTGGTCATCTCTGCCCTGCTCCTAGGTGGGACTCTCTCAGGCCCTGCAGCCCACAGTGCTGCCTCATGAAAGCTGCCTCAAGATTCTCTGTGATGGGCCGGGTGCAGTGGCTCAAGCCCTAATCTCAGCATTTTAGAGGTCGTAGATGGGCTGGATTCTAAGCTCAGGAGAGATCGAGACACCATCCTGGATAACACGCTGAAACCCCATCTCTACTAAAATACAAAAACTAAATCAAGCAAGGCAGCTGGAAAGTTTCAGTAGTCCCAGCTACTCAGGAGGCTTGAGGCAGGAGAATGGCGAAACTCCAGGAGGCATGGAGCTTGCAGTGAGCTGATCCGCCACTGCACTCCAGCCTGGGTGACAGGAGCAAGAGTCCATCTCTCAAAAATTCTCTGTGATGGCCGGGCATGTGTGGCTACACCTGCAATCCCAACATTTTGGGAGGCCACATGGAAGATCACTGAGGTCAGAGTTGTGAGACCAGACCAGCCAACTGGTGAAACCTTGTTTCTACCAAAAATACAAAAAATTAGCTGGATGTGGTGGCACGCACCTGTAATCCCAGCTACCTGGGAGGCTGAGGCATGAGCAGCACGGATCGCGGGGAGGAAGAGGTTGCAGTGAGGTCGGCAGATGATGACAAGCATCAGTCAGCAACAGTGATTCTCAGTAATCAAAACAAACAGGAAAAAGATATTTTTCAGAATGACTGCATCGGCCCCTCAGGTGGGAGCGCTTCTCCAGGGCAACGGTAAGTCCAGGGCAAGTCCCAGTGATGGGAATGCTGCCTGGAGAGGAGTCAGCACCAGTATGGGGCCTGCCAGCTGAGGACTTGCCATATAGCTGCTCTGCCTCTCACAGTCCTTTTCAGCTGCGCACGTCAGTGCAGAGTCACAGGCCTGCCTCCTTTGGGCTACTTTATGACCATGTTTCCTGCCTGTGGGGCAGGGTAATTTCAGGATCTAAATTGGTGAACTTGGCTGTTCTCAGTCCCGAGAGGCAGCTCTTCCTTCTTCTAGTTTTGTTGTTTGTTTGTTTTGTAGAAATGGGGTCATGCGATGTTGCCCAGGCTGGTCTCAAACTTCCGTGCTGAAGCGATCCTCCCACCTTGGCCTCCCAGTGTGCTGGGATTACAGGCATGAGCTACTGTGCCCTGTTAATTGTCTTACTACTATACTTTTAGAGCTGAGGTCTTGGTGTGTGTTGTCAGCTGGTCTCGGGACCAACCCTGGCCTGCCATCCTCCTGCCTCAGCCTCCCTGACTGCCTCAATACATCCTCTTCTTACCTTCCTGCCAGAAGAGCCCCCAAAGCATGTGAGTTCTGAATCATGCAGTCTTCTGGGTGCTGAACGGGCTCTCCTGCTCTGGTCCTAGGTTCCGTATGTGGATGTGATCTGTGTGAACAGCTGCTACTCTTGGTATCACGACTACAGCACCTGGAGTTGATTCAGCTGCAGCTGGCCACCCTGTTTGAGAAGTGGTGTAAGATGTTTCAGAAACCCATTATTCAGAGCAAGTACAGAGCGGAAATGATTGCAGGGTTTCATTAGGTAAGTGCTATTGAACTTTCTGCTTATGTGTTATCTCGGGACAGAGATGTCACTCGCCTCCCCCGGCCTGCCCTGCGCCCACTGCACTGTTCCCCTCACTTCAGCTTTGGAGCTCACTCCCTGTCCCTGGCCCCATATATTCCCTTCCTGCCAGCAGCCAGGCTCTGCCCCACTCGCTTGGTCCTCAGAGGTGGCCTCCTTACCAGCCTTGTTTCCAGACAGCCTCCTATCACCCGTGCCCAAGTGGTCTTTCTAAAATATCCAAATTTGTATTTGTTTGCTTTTGATAAATGAGTTCTCTCTCTGTCACCCAGCTGGGAGTGGTAGATCACTGTTACTGCAACCTAAACTTCCTGGGCTCAGTGGTGCTGCCACCTCAGCCTCCTGAGTAGCAGGGATCATAGGCACATGCCAACATGCCTGGCTAATTTTTACTTTCATAGAGATGGGGTCTTGCCAGTTGCCCAGTGCTGATCTTGATTCCTGGGCTCAAGTGTTCCTCCTGTCTCACCCCTCACAGGAGCACTGGGATTAGGCGGTGGTTTTTACTGTGCCCGGCCACAGATTAAAATTTGGGAGTCCTGTGATTGGCTCCCCCAGGCCCACAGGACAAAGCCGTAATCCCTGGTCAGGACACTCAGTGTCCTCTGCTCTCTCCTGGATTTTCATCCTCTTCTCTCCTCACTCCCAGCCACTGATCTGTTTCCACTGCCCTCGTTGCTCTCCTGCTCTTGCTTGAGCTGTTTCTTCTGTCTGGAATGCCCATGTTGGCACCATAATTGAAGGGGTGGCCTGCCCCTCCACACCTGTGGGCGTTTCTCATTAGGTGGAATGAGAGACTTGAGAAAAGAAATGAGACACAGAGACAAAGTATAGAGAAAGAAAAAGTAGGCCCAGGGGACCGGCGCTCAGCATACAGAGGACCCACGCTGGCACCGGTCTCTGAGTTCCCTTAGTATTTATTGATACTTATCTTTACCATCTTAGAAAAAGGGAAGTGGCAGGATAATAGGATCATCCTAGGGAGAAGGTCAACAGTAAGACATATGAATAAAGATCTCTGTGACATAAGTTTAAGGAAAAGTGCTGTGCCTTGATACGCATATGCAAACATCTCCATAAACCTTTTTAGTGGATAAAGAGCAGCATTGGCTAGCAAGTCCCACCTTCGCCCTAAGGCGGTTTTCTCCTTTCTCAGTAAACAGAACATACAATCGGGTTTTACACCAAGATGTTCCATTGCCCAGGGTCGGGCAGGAGACAGATGCTTTTCTCTATCTCAACTGCCAAGAGGCCTTCTTTCCTCTTATACTAATCCTCCTCAGCACAGACCCTTCACGGGTGTCAGGCTGGGGGACGATTAGGTCTTTCCCTTCCCATGAGGCCATATTTCAGACTATCACATGGGGAGAAACCTTGGACAATACCTAGCTTTCCTAGGCAGAGGTCCCTGTGAACTTTGGCAGTGTACGTGTCCCTGGGTACTTGAGATTAAGAGAATGGTGATGACTTTTAACCAGCAAGCTGCCTTCAGGCACTTGTTTAACAAAACACACCCTGCACAGCCCAAAATCCTTTAAACCTTGAGTCACCACAGCACGTGTCTCTTGCAAGGACAAGGTTGGCGGTAGGGTCACAGATTAACAGCATCTCAAATACAGAACAAAATGGAGTCTCTTATGTCTACTTCTTTCTACATAGACACGGTAACAGTCTGATCTCTCTTTCTTTTCCACACAATAATCACCAACTAAAATATCCTTTTCTTTTTGTTTATGTTTTTGGAGATAGGTTCTTGCTATGTTGCCCAGGCTGGTCTCGAATTCCTGGACTCAATTGATCTTCCTGCCTTGGCCTCCCAAAGTGCTGGCGGTTTGGTGTAGTCCACTGTACTGGCATGCGTTGCGTTTGTTTTGACAGGATCTTATTCTGTTGTCCAGGCTGGAGTGCAGTGGTGTCATCATAGCCCACTGCAGCCTTAAACCCCTGGGCTGAAGTGATTCCCCCACCTCAGCCTCCGGAGTAGCTGGGACAACAGACATGAACCACCATGGGCAGCCTATTTTTAAAATTTTGGGGGCCAGGCACCATGACTCACACCTGTAGTCCTAGCACTTTGGGAGGCTGAGGTGGGCAGATCACGATGTCAGGAGTTCGAGACTGGCCTGGCTAACGTGGTGAAAGCCTGTCTCTACTAAAGATACAAAAAATTAGCCGGACAGAGGTTGCAGTTAGCCTAAATTGCGTGATTGCACTCCAGCCTGGGTGACAGGGCGAGACTCCGTCTCAAAAAAATTTTTTTTTTTTTGTAGAGATGGAGTCTCGCTCTCAAGCTGATCTTGAGCTCCTGGCCTTAGTGATTCTCACCTCGGACTCTCAAAGTACTGGGAATACGAGCGTGAGTCACACGATGCATGACTGAAAAGATTTCTGTTCACTGGCCGAGTCTCCTCACAGCTGTCCCGCTGTGGGGAGGTTTACCCCGCCTGCTCCAGGCTGAGGGAGGCTTCCCCGTGCTCGGCCCCTGTTGCAGCCCGAACCTGGCTCTCCCGGCGTTCTCGCCAGGCACTGTCATTATTTCTTTGCCTCTCTTTGACTGGACTGTGGGCTTAGGAGAGAGAAAGAGTTCTATTTATTGTTGCTTCCCAGGTACTCTGCGATGTCTGACACAGCACGTGCTAATATAATAGTAGCTGGGAGTGCACCACTACACCTGGCTAAGTTTTGTATTTTTAGTAGAGACGGGGTTTCACCATGTTGGCCAGGCTAGTCTCAGATTCCTGACCTCAAGTGATCCACCCACCTCGGCCTCCCAAAGTGCTGGGATTACAGGTGTGAGCCACTGCTCCCAGCCTACAAGTTTATTTTAGATTTCATGGGAAGAATCAACTTAAGTACTACTTAAGAGAAGTGGAATTCTGGTTCCACTTCTCCCATTATCTTGCTGTGCGAATTTGGAAAGTTAATAATGTCTCTGGGTACTGGGTTTCTTAAAGTAGGCAACATTTACCATCCTGCATTCACAGCATCATTATTAGGAACGAATAAAATATTATGTGTACAACAACAACAAATATTTCAGTCCCCAATACTGAATGGAGAAGGCCATAGTTGTGTTTGTGGTGGTTTTTATGTATTTGTGGTCAGGATGTAGCTTTGGGCTGAATGTATTTTTAGGTTCTTGCATTTGTAGGGAAAGCAGTATAGACATAGGAAGATTTGGGCTCAGACTGGGTGTGGTGCCTCATGCCTGTGATCCCAGCACTTTGGGAGGCCTAGGTGAGAGGATTTCTTGAGGCCAGGAGTTTGAGATCAACCTGGGCAACATAGCAAGACCCCATCTCTACATACACACACAGGAAAACAAAATAAGCCAGGCATAGTGTGCACACCTGTCGTCTTAGCTACTTGAAAGGATGAGGCAGGAGAATTGCTTGAGCTCAGGAGCTGGAGGCTGCAGTGAGCTATACTTGCACAATTGTATTCCAGCTTGGGTGAGACAGCAAGACCCTGACTTGCTTTCTCAATATAGGGTGACCCCATCTCTACAAAAAGTAATTTTTTAAAATGAGCTGGACATGGCGAGGCATGCCTGTGGTCCCAGTTACTCAGGAGGCTGAGGTAAGAGGATCACTTGAACCCAGGAGGTCAAGGCTGCAGTGATCTCTGATCATGCCACTGCACTCCAGCCTGGGTGACAGAGGGAGACGCTGCCTGAAAAGAAAAAAAGATCTGGGGTTGGTGTTCCAGGTGAATACAAATTTGCCAGTGAGTAGGGGGACAGTTGGATATCACTGAAGGGGAACACTTTAGGGAAGACTTTGATCACCACTTCAATGTTTACCTAGAACGATCCTCCACCCCTACCATTAGAACAGTGACCCAGGTTGGGAAGGATAGGGATGCCCACTCCCCGCCCCCCAGTTTGAGTAGTTTCTTTATACACATGCACAAAGCAGTGTTCAAAGATTCAGGCAGAGACTCATTCCTTCTGTCACTCAGGCTGGAGTGCAGTGACACGATCGCAGCTCACTGCAACCTCCACTCCCCTCAGGGTTCAAGCAGTTCTCCTGCCTCAGCCTCCTGAGTAGTAGGAATTACAGGTGTGCACCACCATGCCCAGCTAATTTTTAGTAGAGACGGTTTCGCCGTGTTCAGGCTGGTCTATGAATCACTCTCTCTGTTTCTGACTTGGCCTCCTTATCTCCAGGAAGCATCCATGCCAACTCCAGCCTCCTGCCTTAGAACCACACTCTGTCCCTTCGATTCTGCAAGGCCACCTGGCTTTGCTGTGCTCCCTGTCCATTGGGATTAGCCATGGCACCTCTCAGAAGGTGGTGAGTTGGGGCACTCCTACAGCTCACATAATTTGCTGGTCTTCTTTCAGGGATCAATGTCCTGTGTTGTCTATTGTTCAGTATCTGAAAACCCTTGATTCTTCCGTTTATCTGATGTTCTAGGCATTTAAGGTTGGAGTGGAACTCTGATCCCTGTTTTACTTTCATGGCTAGAAATGGAAATCTTTTTTTGGCGGGGTCAAAGTCTTGCTCTGTTGCCCAGGCTGGAGTTCAGTGGCGTGATCTCGGCTCACTGCAACCTCCACCTCCTGGGTTCAAGCGATTCACCTATCTCAGCCTCCTGAGTAGCGAGACTACAGGCGTGTGCCATCATGCCTGGCTAATTTTTTGTATTTTTAGTAGAGATGAGGTTTCACCGTGTTAGCCATTGATGGTCTCGATCTCCTGAACTCATGATCTGCCCGCCTCATCCTTCCAATGTGCCGGGATTACAGGTGTTAGCCGCCACCGTGCCTGGCCCTTATTTTTAATACGTGATTTAGGATTGCCTTTTCCACATAGATTTCTCCAACTATTCCAGTTTTTATTCTCATTTTCTCTCTCTCTCTCTCTCTCTCTCTCTCTCTCTATCTATCTATTTGGGGGACATAGAGTAGCTGGGACTACAGGTGCCCGCCACCATGCCCAGCTAATTTTTTTGTATTTTTAGTAGAGATGGGGTTTCACCATGTTAGCCGGGATGGTCTTGATCTCCTGACCTCATGATTCGCCTGCCTTGGCCTCCCAAAGTGCTGGAATTACAGATGTGAGCCACTGTGCCTGGCCCATTCTAGAACAAATTTTTAATTATACAACAGCTCAGATCTTGCATGATTATTTTATTTTATTGAGTTGGGGTCTTGCTCTTTACCCAGGCTGGAGTGCAGTGGTGTGATCATGGCTTACTGCAGCCTCAACTTCCCAGGCTCAAGCCATCCTCCCCTCTCAGCCTCCTGCATAGCTGGGACTACAGATGCAAGCCACCACTCCCGGACTGGCTAATTTTTATTTATTTATTTTTTTTTTTTGGTAGAGATGGGTTCTCACTATGTTGCTCAGGCTGGTCTCTAACTCCTGGGCTCAAATGATCCTCCTGCCTTGGCCTCCCAAAGTGCTGAGATTATAGGTATGAGCCACTGCACCTAGCTTTGGTTGGTTATGTTAATAAGTGATTCAACTGAACACAACAGCTGAGTTCCAAAATTCTGATGATGAATTCCTAAATATAACCCAAATTAATCCCATGGGACCCAGTTCCAATGAGGCATCACCTTCAAAGAAATATACTCATTAAATAAAAACCAAATGTTATGTGATGAATGAATGCTTATGGCTCTCAATTAAGATTACACGTTAGGCTGGGTGCTCACGCCTGTAATCCCAGCACTTTGGGAGGCCGAGCCAGATAGATCACCTGAGGTCAGAAGTTCGAGACCAGCCTGGCCAACATGGTGAAACCCTGTCTCTACTAAAAATACCAAAAATTAGCTGGGTGTAGTGGTGGGCGCCTGTAATCCCAGCTACTCAGGAGGCTGAGACAGGAGAATCCCTTGAAAGTGGGAGGCGGAGGTTGCAGTGAGCCAAGATCACGCCATTGCACTCCAGCCTGGGCAATAAGAGCAAAACTCCATCTCAAAAGAAAAAAAAAAAAAGATTACATGTTAGTGCTTCTTGTAGATCTTTCTCTGGCGCCTGTAATCCCAGCTACTCAGGAGGCTGAGACAGGAGAATCCCTTGAAAGTGGGAGGCGGAGGTTGCAGTGAGCCAAGATCACACCATTGCACTCCAGCCTGGGCAATAAGAGCAAAACTCCATCTCAAAAGAAAAAAAAAAAAAAAAGATTACATGTTAGCGCTTCTTGTAGATCTTTCTCTATCCTTTGACACTTTGAATTCCTCATCTTGATAGCTGCCCAGATTCCTCACTTCACCCCCTTCCTCCCACATCCACCAAGAATTCTGCCCTAACCCAGGCCCCAGGCATGCTCAGTGTTTCATTCCCTCTCCCAGGGAGCTGAGCTACCAAAGACTGTGCCTCCAACTCACAGATGAAAAGAAGAGACCAGGCCAGACATAGTGGCTCACACCTGTAATCCCAGATCTTTAGGAAGTCATGGTGGGAGGATGGCTTGAGGCCAGGAGTTCAAGACCAGCCTGGGCAACATTAGGGGGAGACCTTGTCTCTAAAAAAAAAAAAAAATTAAATTAGCCAGGCATGGTAGCATGTTCCTGTGGTTCCAGCTATTCAGGAGGCTGAGGCGGGAGGATCTCTTGAGCCCTAGAGGTCGAGGCTGCAGTGAGCTGTGATTGCACCACTGCACTCCAGCATGGGGGACAGACCAAGACCCTGTCAAAAAAAAAGAAGAAAGAAAGAGACATATAAAGAGAAAATAAGAGACTTCCTAAGCCTGAACTGGATTTTATTTTTAGGTTTTGTTTTTCCTTTCCTTTTTTTTTTGAGACGGAGTCTAGCTCTGTTGCCTAGGCTGGAGTGCAATGGTGCCATCTCAGCTCACTGCAGCCTCTACCTTCCAGGTTCAAGCAATTCTCCTGTCTCAGCCTCCCGAGCAGCTGGGATTATAGGAGTGTGCTACCACGCTTGGCTGATATTCTATTTTTAGTAGAGACAGGGTTTTACTATGTTAGCCAGGCTGGTCTCAAACTCCGGATTTCAGGTGATCCACCTGCCTCAGCCTCCCAAAATGCTGGAATTACAGATGTGAGCCACCGCACCTGGCCTGACCTGGATTTTAGAAGACATTTGTTCCTGTATTCTCTGACACCCTTCCACCTGGTTGGTAATGGTAATGTGTGCTTGCACAGTGATGTAAGAATCAAAGTGAGAAGACAGATCATCTCATTTAATGTGAGCTTTACATGTCCCTGAATGGTCCATAAAGCAAATGCCACTCTCTCCCGCCATTACAGAGGAAAAGTATTAGAAGTATGAATAACAGGGACTCTGCCTGGAAGTCCCACCTAAGCAGAGAGATGTCAGACAGACTCCTTCAGCACGGTCTTCTGTTGAGAAGTCACGTATAAAACCCTGCCCCAGAAAGATCCTCTTTTCGTCCAGCCACGACGCAACCACCTTTATTCTACTCCATGGACATTCTGGGTATTTTTAGTATACCCGAAAAGTTTCAAACTGTGTAAGGTGCCTGGATGATCCTCAACTTAATGAGAACCAGACACCCAGTACTCCCCCTGCCCACCCATCCCCTGAGCCCTCTGCATCCTGGGGGTAATTAGTGTGAATTCCAGTTTCTATTAATTTGTTTTCCAATTTTTGAGGTGAAGCTTACTTGCTCCAGGCTGGGAGTGCAGGCACTATCTCGCTCAATGCAGCCTCCAGCCTCCCGGTTCAAGTGATTCTCCTGCCTCAAATCCCTCCTGACTAGTTGGGATTACAGCATCGGGCCATTACATCTGGCTAATTTTTAGGCTTTTTAGTAGAGACGGGTTTCACATAGCTGGCCAGGCTGGATCTCAAACTCCTGACCTTGTGATCCTACCACTCTCTCAGTTCCCAGTGCCGGGGATTACAGGGGACACTGTTCCCAGCTGTTTTCCTGGGCCCCTGAGCAATCCAGGCACCTACAATTTGAATGAAGGGGTGATAGCTCGTACCTGCCTGGCTTGATCATAAACTGCAGCCCTCAGACTGCAGAAGAAGAAACTTGTAGATTTTCTGGGTCATTCTCCACCATTTAACACAAAAAGAGATGCAGGCCAGTCATGGTGACTTATGCTTGCAACACTAGCACTTTGGGAGGCTGAGGTGAGAGGACTGCTGGAGACCAAGAGTTCGAGACCAACCTGGCCAACACAACGAGACTGCATATCTTAAAAAAAAAAAAAAAAAAAGAGTGAGAGAGAGATGCAGCAAAGGGTGCCCTTTTCTACATAGGGGCCTCTGTTGCCCAGGCTGGAGTGTACTGGCATGATAGTGATCATAGTTCACTGCAGCCTCAAACTGCTGGGCTCAGGTGATTCTCCTTCCTTGGCCTCCTGAGTAGCTGAGACTACAGGTGCACACCACCACCTAGCTAATTTTTTTTTTTTCTTTTTACAAGACAGGGTCTCAGTATATTTCCCAAGCTAGTGTTAAACTCCTGGCCTCAAGCAATCCTCCTATCTCAGCCTCCCAAAGTGCTGGAATTATAGGCATGAGCCACTGTATAGTTATCTTTGTTTTTTGAGATGGAGTCTCTCTTGTCTCCAGGGCTGGAGTGCAATGACCCAGTCTCAGCTCACTGCAACCTCCGCCTGCCAGGTTCAAGTGATTCTCCTGCCTCAGCCTCCTGAGTAGCTGGGATTACAGGCACCTGCCACCAAGCCTGGCTAATTTTTTGTATTTACAGAGACGGGTTTCACCATGTTGGCCAGACTGGTCTTGAACTCCCGACCTCAGGTGATTCAACCGCCTCAGCCTCCCGAAGTGCTGGGATTCCAGGCGTGAGCCACTGTGCCTGGCCCCTGGTACATTTTTCGGCAACACTTTTCTGCCTTTGAAAGGGGCTGAATGCACAGCTTCTCGCTGAAAAGCCAAGATGTAAAGGCAGTATGACAAGTGGAAATCCAATCTCCACAACTCACTGGGTCATCAGAGATAAGTTCTGGGTCTTGCTGAGTTGTTTCTCTGCCCCTAAATTGGGGGCCAGGAGAACTCCCTTGCTCAAGGCCCTACTTTGGGCTGCTGTGAGAATCCCATGTGGCCACGCAGGTGAAGGGCCATCAATGTGGCCTCTGGTTTTCCTCAGGAATTCTCCTCGTGGCAGATTCCACAGCTTCCTCGGCCGCGTGTGGTGGCTTATGCCTATAATCCCAGCACTTTTGGAGGCCAAGGCAGGTGGGTCACCTGAGGTGAGCAGTATGAGACCAGCCTGGCCAACATGGCGAAATCTCATCTCTACTAAAAATGCAAAAAATTAGCTGGGCATGGTGGCAGATGCCTGTAATCCCAGCTACTCAGGAGGCTGAGGCAGGAGAATCACTTGAACCCGAGAGGTGGAGTTTGCAGTGAGCCAGGATCATGCCACTGCCCTCCAGCCTGGGCAATAAGAGTGAAACTCTGTCTCCAAAAAAATAAATAAAATTTTAAAAAAACACAAAAATTAGCCAGGCATGGTCACACGCCTGTAGTCTCAGCTGCTCGGAAGGCTGAGGCAGGAGAATCGCCTGAACCTCGGAGGTGGAGGTTGCAGTGAGCTGAGATCGTGCCACTGCACTCCAGCCTGTGCGACCGAGAGAGGCTCCATCTGATTGTTTAAAAAAAAAAAAAAAAAAAAAAAATTCCGCAGCCTCTAGATATCGATTTGTTGTGCTCCTGACAGCCCTGGAAGCCCTCCTAGGTGCGTTTAGGGCCTACCCCCACCCCTCAACTGAGCCAGCACCCACAGGCCATGGGACCAGCTGCCATTGCTCCTACCGGCAGCTCAGGCCAAAGCCAGCAGAGACAAGCTCTTTACAACCCTCACTCCCTCCTCTGTGGGGACAGACAGGGCCTGTGAAAGACTCCAATCACTCCAGCTTCCAGTGATCCTACAAGCCTTTCTGCTACACCCAATCTCTAAAGGAGAGCTGAGAAGTACAACATATGCATTCTCTCATCCCCAGTGCCCCTACCCTGGGATGGGGTGCTAAGGGGCAGCCAGGCCCCTCAGATGTCAACTGGGATCTGGCAGAGCCTAACATGTAGATGAGTGGATGAAAAATGGTGTTGTATATATATTATGGAATACTACTCAGCCTAAAAATGAGGCGGGTGTGGTGGTGCACCTGTAATCCCAACTTTGGGAGGCTAAGGCAGGTGGATCACTTAGAGGCCAGGAGTTTGAGACCAGCCCACAGTGAACATGGTGAAACCCCATCTCTACTAAAATTACAAAAATTAGCCAGGCGTGGTGGCACATGCCTGTAGTCCCAGCTACTAGGGAGGCTGAGGTGGGAGGATCACTTGAACCCAGGAGACAGAGGTTGTAGTGAGCCAAGATCATGCCACTGCATTCTAGCCTGGGTGACAGAACAAGATTTCATCTATGAATGAATGCATGAATGAATGAATGAAATAGAGGCAGGTTGAGGTGGTTCATGTCTGAAGTCCGAGCACTTTGGGAGGCCAAGACAGGAGGATTGCTTGAGGCCAGGAATTCGACACCAGCCTGGGCAACATAATGAGACCAGATCTCTACGAAAAATTTAAAAATTAGCCGGGTGTGATGTTACACACCTGTAGTCTTGGGACTACTTGGGAGGCTGAGGTGGGAGGATTGCTTGAACCTGGGAGGCCAAGGCTGCAGTGAATCATGTACTGCTGCACTCCAGCCTGGGTGACAGAGAAAGATCCTGTGTCCAAAACAGAAAGAATGATGTCTTTTGCAGCAACTTGGATGAAACTGGAGGCCATTGTCCTTAGTGAAGTAACTCAGGAACAGAAAACCAAATGCTGCACATTCTCACCAATAAGTGGGGGTTAATCTATGGAGTGCCTTAAAAGACATGGAATTAGAGACATTGGAGATTCAGAAGGAGGATGATGTTAGGTGGTGACGGATGAAAAACTACTTATTGGATACAAAGTATACGCTACTCAGGTGACAGATGCTGTAAAATCCTAGACTTCACCACGATAGAATTCTTTGTCTCCAAAGACCACTTGTACTCTTCAGCTATTGAAATGGAAAAACTTAAAAATAAATTTTTGCGGCTGGGCACGGTATCTCACGCCTGTAATCCCAGCACTTTGGGAGGCCGAGGCGGTCAGATCATGAGGTCAGGAGATCGAGACTATCCTGGCTAACACAGTGAAACACTCTACTGAAGGCAAAAAAATTAGCCAGGTTTGGCGAGGTGCCTATAGTCCCAGGTGCCGGGAGGCAGAGGCAGGAGAATGGTGTGGCCTGGGAGGCGGAGCTTGCAGTGAGCGAGATAGTGCCACTGCACTCCACCCACAGGGGAACAGGCGAGAACTCCCATTTCAAAAATAAAATAAATGAGAATTTTGCCGGGGCACAGTGGCTCATGCCTGTAATCCTAACACTTTGGGAGACTGAGGCAGGTGGATCACTGGGATCAGGAGCTGGCGAGATGTAGCCACAATATGCAAGCGAGGCTCTCTAAAAACTTAACTGGAGCACTGTTGGCATCGCATGCCTGTTCAGCTACTGTGGGGGCTGAGGCAGGAGAATGCAGCTGGGAGATGGAGGTGCAGTGAGCCAAGATTGTTAACTGCAGCACTCAGTCTGAGTGACAGGCGAGACTCCATCTCAAAATAAATATAAATAAAATTTTTTTATGAGACAGTCTTGCCCAGTTTCCCAAGTTTGAAGGGCAGCGGTGCTATCAACCTCCTGGGCTCAAGTGATCCTCTCACCTCAGCCTCCCTGAATGCAACGGACTACAGATAGTGCCATCACACCTGGCTAATTTTTGTAATTTTTGCAGGGAGGGTCTTACTATGTTGCCTAAGCTGAATTCTTGAGCCAGGCTCAAGTGACCCTCCTGCCTTGGCCTCCCAGCTAACTGGGATTACAGGCCACGCTTTTTCCACCATACCTGGCTAATTTTTATTTGTTGTGAGGTGGGCTGTCACTATATTGCCAGGCTGGTCTCAAACTCTCCTGGCCTCAAGCAGTCCTCCCTACTTGGTCTCCCAAAATGCTGGGATTACAGGTGTGAGCCACATCACAAGCAAAGAATTTTTTTAAAAAGAAAAACTAGTGGCGAGGGAATGGTGACACACCTGTATCCAACTGGGAGAGACTGGCTGAATGGATCTCTCCTGAGGTCAGGGGGCTGAACCAGCCGGCCTTAACTATCCCCGTCTCTACTAAAATACAAAACAGCCAAGTGTGGCTGTCTTGCCTGTAATCCCAGCCCCTACTCGGAGGCTGAGGCAGGAGAGTCGGCTTGAATTTGGGGGACAGTGGTTTTGGTAGGCGAGGTCGTTGCCACTGCTCTTTAGCCTGGTTGTCAGAGTAAGACTCTGTCCCATAAATAGAAAAATAAATTGGCAGGCCACACACAGGTGTAAGAAACTAATCAGATCTGTTCAGCTGGAAAAGAAACAGTTTTGCACAGCTGTGTCCATTTCCCCATGGGTTTCACACCTTGATGCAGCAGGTGTGGGAAAGTGGAGATTAATGTTGGTGCATTTCTGACCTTGGAGGTAGGTGAAATGCATTTCTTTCTATGGCATAGATCGACAGTGGCACTCTGAGAGGCTCAAAGGAAGCTTCCTCCCCAAAAAGCCATCCCCAGCAAGTAAAAAACAAAAATGGTAGCACATCTCAGAAGGACCTTGGTGGTGTCGTTGGAAGGTTGATCAACAAAATGACACCATCCACCAAGCTGTAATTACACTTGCATTCCCTGAAATCGGTAGGTGCCCACATAAACATCTGACTGATGGGATGAATTAGCTAAGTGAGATAAGGCTCTTTCTCCATGGATTCAACCCCCTGACCAGCATCCCTCAACCAGTTCTTCCATAACCATCTAGGTGAGGGGGGGGTTGTTGATGGAAAAAGGTAAGAACAAAATTTTCAAACTCCCCTGTTAGCGTCACAATAATTCATGCTCATCTGCATCCAATAAAATATGGAAGCAGTTTACAGGAACATTTTATTGCTTTAGTGATTCATTAACTCTTTCCTCAGGGGCAAAAGTCATTATATCCTCATCCAAATATGTGGGATGTTCCGTGAATACATCTGCAAATATCTTATGATGAGATGCTCTTCTCCCTGCCGGGCGCCTGACTGTAGTGAAGGAAAGCTTGAAAGTGAACACCAACCGGGCTTATGCTGACCTCCTCTCCTACCCATGGTTTTGGAGTGCCCTGTGCTGCAGTAGCTGAAATTACTAGAGGGAGGTGGTAGCTGAAGTCGACATCCTCAGAGCCAAGGATATTGTCCTCGACCAAGTTCACTTGCTTGGGGCCTCCAAGAGATGAGCTGCTGTCCACCCCATCAGCCCTCACCAGCAGACCACCAGGAAGGACAGACGCTCAGGTGCCAGAGCTGCACCGCCTGCCACCGTCCCCCAAGACACCACAAACAGTCCCTTCCGCTGCTTCCCAGGTTTGTGTCGCCTCTGTGCGCTGCCCTCAAACTCCTTGCAGATTTGAAAACTGAGGAATAAAATGAGCAACACTTGCCTGAGCGCCTATTGCTCCATTCACATACAAGTTTTTCTGGGTCACCAATTTTCCAGTTTTTAAATTAAGGTTTTCATTTCAGATGATTGTAGATTCACATTTGGTTGTAAGAATTACTACAGGCAGTGGCGTGGCTCAAACTACCAATCCCAGCACTGGGAGGCGAGGACGGGTGGATCACGGTCCAGAGATCGAGACCATCCTGGCTGGCACCACGGTGAAACCCGTCTACTAAAAATACAAAAAATTGGCAGGCGAGGTGGCGGAGCCTGTGCTCCCAGCTACTTGGGAGGCTGAGGCAGGAGAATGGCGTGAACCGAATGGGGCTTGCAGTGAGCTGAGATCCGTGCACTCCAGCCTGGGCGACAGAAGGCGAGACTCGTCTCAAAAAAAAAAAAATAGTACAGAGAGCTCTTGAACTGTCTTCCCTGGTTCCCCTGCAGTGGTAGCATCTTGCAAAACTGTAGTACAATATTGGGTTATCTTTTTGTGGTTGTTTTGTTTTGTTTTGCTTTGCTATGAGATGGAGTCTTGCCCTGTCTGGAGGCTGGGGTGCAGTGGCATGATCTCAGCTCACTGCAACCTCAGGTTCAAGCAATTCTCCTGCGTCATAGTCCCAGGGAGCTGGGATTACAGGTGCCCGCCACCACACCTGGCTAATGTTTTTGTATTTTTAGTAGAGACGGGGTTTCACCATGTTGGCCAGGCAGGTTTCAAACTGCTGACCTCAGGTGATCTGCCCGCTTTGGCCTCCCAAAGTGTTAGGATTACAGGCGTGAATCACTGTGCCTGGCCCAATTTTTTTTTTTTTTTTTTTTTTGGTAGAGGGCCTTACTCTGTCACCCAGGCTGGAGTGTAGTGGCACAATCATAGCTCACTGCAACCTCTACCTCCTGGTCTCAAGCAGTCCTCCCCAGCTTCAGCCTTCCAGGTAGCTGGGACTACAGGTCTTTTCCCTTTATGCTTCAGGCTACTGTTTAAAAATTTTTATGAGATGGGTGCTTGCTATGTTGCCCAGGCTGGTCTCAAACTCCTAGCCTCAAAGGATCCTCCCACCTTGGTTTCCCAAAGTAGGCTGGTCTGCAATTTTTTTTTAAATGTAATATCCTATCCTTATTTTATAATATTTGATAGGAAGCTTATTTTCACCAAACAGATTCTTGACCCCCCTGCCCACTCTAAAATCTTCTTGACTTGTTTACCCAATATTTCCCATCTGGATAAAGGGCGCTCATTGCACAAGTCCCAGCCCACATGCAGGAGTGATTCCTCTCTCTTCCCTGCTTTCTCCCACCCAAGTCCCAAATATCAGCCAGTCTTATGGATCCTAGCCAAAAAGTCCTAGATTCACCCACTTCTCACATCCTCTTCCATCGATGACCCTGACATTACCCACTGGCCCTGCCCTTCAGCAGAACTCCCTGTGGAACTTCTGGGGCCCAGTGAAGAACACAGGGAGCCCTCTGTACAAAAATTATTAAGAATTTCAAGCCAGGCATGGTGGCCTCAACCCAGGAGTTCAAGACCAGCCTGGGCAACATAGCAGACCCCACCTCAAAAAGAGTGTTTAGTGGCATGGTGGCACCTGTGATACAGCCTCAGGAGGCTGAGGCAGGAGGATCGCTTGAGCTCAGGAGCTTGAGTCTGCAGTGGGCTGTGATCACGTCACTGCAGTTTAGCCTGGGGAACAGAGAAAGAGACCTTGTCTCTAAAATATTTAAAAGAATTCAATATGGCAGCAGCCAAGCATTAATCTGGTCAAGGGATTAATGCTTCTAAGTCCAGGACTTTGTGGATTGCACAGGTCCACACACATGAAGCTGGCCCTGCCCCTCCAAGACCTAGGAACTTTTTGCAAGCTGAACAAAGTGATGCGATGCAAGAAGAGCACACAGATCATGGAAAACCCTAGGGCACCTCAGTAAGGATGTATTTAGGATTCATGCTGGTGTTGTATGCTTTGGAAAATAGCACAAGGAAGCAAGGCTTTGCTCTGGATTGCGTGTTATTAAGAACCAGGTCATTCCACAACTGAGCATCTTTTTTTTTCTTTTTTTTTTTTATTTAATTTTATTTTACGTTCTGGGATACATGTGCAGAACATGCAGGTTAAATATGTGCCATGGTGGTTTGCTGCACCTATGGAACCATAGGTATTAAGCCCCGCATGCATTAGCTGTCTATCTGGTGCTCTCCCTCCCCTGCCCCTCCAACAGGCCCCAGTGTGTGGTTTTCCCCTCCCTGTGTCCATGTGTTCTCATTGTTCAGCTCCCACATAAAAGTGAGAAATGCGGTGTTTGGTTTTCTGTTCCTTGCTGAGGATAATGGCTTAGCTCCATCCATATCTCTGCAAAGGACATGATCTCATTCCTTTTTATGGCTGTGTAGTATTCCGTGGTGCGTATGTACCACATTTTCTTTATCCAGTCTATCATTGATGGGCATTTGGGTTGATTCCATGTCTTTGCTATTGTGAAGAGTGCTGCAATGAACATACGTGTGCATGTATCTTTATAATAGAATGATTTCTGTTTCTTTGGGAATATACCCAGTAATGGGATTGCTGGGTCAAATGGTATTTCTGCTTCTAGGTCTTTGAGGAATCGCCACACTATCTTCCACAATGGTTGAACTAATTTACATTCCCATCAACAGTGTAAAAGCATTGCTATTTCTCCACAGCCTCACCAGCATCTGTTGTTTCTTTTTATTAATTCCATCCTGACTGGCCTGAGATGGTATCCACAATTGAGTATCTTGATGACTACTTTTTTTTGAGACTGAGTCTTGCTCTGTTGCCCAGGCTGGGAGTGCAGTTGCACAACTATAAAGCTCACTGCAGTCTCAATCCTCCTGGACTCAAGTGATCCTCTGCTCAGCTTCTCTAGCGTGTTTCTCCTCCTCTGTGCCCTGTCCCAAAAAGAGCCACCATCATTCTCACCTAAGTCATTCAGTCGACTCCTCCTTCTCCTTTATCACCCCACTGTCTGTGTCAAAGTCCCGTATATTTTGAGACAACTGTTCCCCACGTTCCATTCCTTTTTTTTTTTTTTTTTTTTTTTTTGAGACAGAGTCTGTGTCTACATGCAGTGCTGTGTGTGGTCAGCTCACTACAACCTTACATGGGCTCTCTGGTTCAAACAGTTCTCCTGCCTCAGCCTCCCAGTGGCTGGGATACAGGCCGTGCCACCATGCCAAGCTATTTTGTGAATTTTAGGCGGGGCCAGGGTTTCCATGTGTTGAGAAGTAGGATGGTCCTCGTCTCCTGACCCGTGATCCTCATGCTGATTACCTACAAGTGCGGATACAGGAGTGAGCCACTGTGCCTGGCTTCCATTTTTCACAAATGTTACCTTGCCTCAGGTCAGCCTTGTTTCTTGCCTGAATCACTGAAATTGTTTGTCATTTGTTTTCCCTCCTGACAATTTTGCTAGCTAATATACTGAGATTTTTAAGTATAAGGCCCACTCCATGACCTCAAAAACTTAAACCACTCTCTGGGTGGGAGGGAGAAGAACATGACGATAATTACAATCCTATCCCATGAGAGGCTTGCAATGAGAGAGGGGAGAAGCATAGTTACTATGGGATGATGGAGGGAAGACTAGCCAATTCTACCACCAACCCATCCCTCAAAAACTATGCAGGTGAGGCCGGGCATGGTGGTTCATGCCTGTAATCCCAGCACTTTGGGAGGTCAAGGCAGGCAGATCAAGAGGTCAGGAGTTTGAGACCAGCCCGCCTCAGCCTCCCAAAGTGTTGGGGTTACAGGCGTGAGCCACCATGCCTGACCCGTAGTTCATTCTTTAAAATTCTTCTATTTTCCTGTTTTGTAATATATACAACATATTAGTACTTGGGTACATGTAAATAATTTCTAAATAAAAATATACATATATTGAATTGTGTGTGTCTTTTAAAATTTAATTTTCAGTTGATGGCGTGCAACAACAGAAAGCTTCAAAGGCCAATAACCTACCTCCTGTGTCAATCAGTTCTCCAGAGAAAGAGAACTGATAGGATTTATTTATCTTTTCTCTCTCCCCTAGGGATGAGTGTTATGAGAGAGAGAGAAAGAGAGTTGAAGAAATTGGCTTATATGATTGTAAGGACTGGTAAGTCCAAAATGTATAAGGGCAGGCTGGAAACTGGGGCAGAATTAGTCTGTCACAGTCTTGAGGTAGAGTTTGTTCTTCTCCAGAAAACCTCAGAGATGGAGTTTCACTCTTGTTGCCTGGGCTGGAGTACAATGACACGATCTCAGCTTGCAGCCTCGCCTCCTGAGTTCAAAGTGATTCTTTTGTCTCAGCCTCTGGTGGCTGGGACACAGGTGCTGCATACCAGCCAGCAAATTTTTGTATTTTTAGTGAGATGGTGTTTAGCTTCATGGTAGGCTGAGCGGTGTGAACCAGGCACTCTGGTGATCGCCTGGCGGCTCCCAAAGTGCTAGGGTTATAGGTGTAGAGCTACTGCGGCCCTCAGGTTTTCCACTCTTCCAGGGCCTTGGCTGAAGAAGAATCCATGGGTGGGAAGAGGAATCCACCCATCCTCACAGACTTCATGGCCCTTCGCTACTTTTAAAGTCTATGGATTGTTCAGGTGTGGTGGCTCACACCATAATCCCAGCACTGGGAGACAGGCCAGATCACCTGGGGGCAGGAGAATCAGCTTGAACCTGGGAGGCCAGTTGCAGTGAGCGAGATATGCCCTGCACTCCAGCCTGGGCAGCAGGCAGACTCGTCTCAAAATAAGAAGTAGTCAACAGTTGGAGCTGTTAATCACATCCACAAGACATGCAGAAACACTGGTGTTGTTTGATTTCCTGAGAGGTACCTGGCTAAACAAGTTTGACCTAAACTACCACCTATTTTGTGCCAGGTTCAAATTCATCTACAATTCCTAGTCTCCTGATTTGACCTTCCATGCCACTTCCAGGCTAAAACACTAAGGAAATCTCTGTGGTCTCTCCTCTGTAACTTCCACCACCCCCAGATGTTTGGTGACATCTGCTGCTCTTCCTGGGCTGGCGGTTTCGGCTCCCCATCCCTCTGGCTGCGCCAGCATGAACATGTCATTTCGTGCTCCCTCTTCACTCCCTCGGCTCTCCACCTATCCACCCCACACCTGGGCTTGCCTGTGACTTCCTTTCTTGTTGAGCCATTCTTGCTTCCATATAAAAAGAAATACAGAGACTGGGTAATTTATAAGAAACCACCAGTTTCTCCCAGGAGGTAGGAAGCATGGAGGAATCTGCTGAGGTTTGAGGAGCTTTCAATAATGGTGAGGAGAAGCAAAGGGGGCGCAGGCTGCACCCTGTGGAGAAGGAGCAAGAGTGGGGGAGGAGGGTGGGGGCGGTGGTACACACTTTTAAATGCCGGGTCTCAGAAATAGCTCATGATCATGAGAACGCTTTAAGTTTAGTGTTAAACTTGAACAGTCACCACATGACTCGTCACCTCCTGCCATGCCTCCTTACGGGGATTACAGTTGAACATGAGGATTTGGGTGGGAACACACATCCAAACCACATTACAGCCCGTAAAAACATGCCATTCCCATCAGTTGGTACATATTTGGCTTTGCCTGTCAAATTCCTACACTCTTCAATGTCCGTCTGCTGTCCAACCTTACCTTACTCTGAAATGTGCTTCTTCCACACTGTGTTCTGGGGCTCAGTTAATGCATTGCTTCCCACAGCTTAGCTAGGAAACTGCACAAGCCTGGAGTCGTGACAGCAGGTGCTGGGAGAATATTCCCAATGCCTAAAATGAGGGAATGTTCTAGAGGTATACAAAGTCTCAATGACAAAAGGACAGAAAAAAGTGAAAAATAGGCCAAAGATATTTCAAGGCAATTCGTGGAAGAAGGAGCTCTGGTAGGCAAAAGAATATAGATAAATACATAAATGAAAAGTGAACAGCATTGAGATGCTGTCTTATAATGGCCAGTTGAAATTTAAGACAATACCAAATGTTGGCAGATTTGTTATTCATGTCATATATGTATCACTCTATTGAGTTACCCAGAGTCATCCAATTCCTTAACTGGCCCAGCTCAGCTTTGTTTCTAAGACATGGCAGAATCCAACCCATTTGGGCTATCTCTGCTTCAAGAGATCCATTTGGTTTGTTAAATACAACATGTCCCCAGAGCTGAACCTGTGCTATGCTTCTCTAAATGTGTTTCTCCTCCTCACAATGCCCTGTCCAAAAGAGCCACCCATCATTCTCTGCAAGGTCATTCCAGATCCCACAGCTCCTCCCTCCTTCACCCCCACCATCTGTGACAAAGTCCTGTATATCTTCCAGCTAAAGCATAGCAGACATCTGATACCCACATTCCATTCTTTTTTTTTGAGACAGAGTCTTGTTCTGTCCCAGGCTGGAGTGCTGTGGCATGATCTCAGCAACTTTGACTCCCTGGTTCAACCAATTCTCCTGCCTCAGCCTCCCGAGTAGCTGGGATTACAGGCACGTGCCACCATGCCCAGCTAATTTTTGTAGTTTTAGTGGAGACAAGGATTCACCATGTTGGCCAGGATGGTCTCGATCTCCTGACCTTGTGAGCCTCCCACCATGGCCTCCCAAAGTGCTGGGATTACAGGCGTGAGCCACTGTGCCTGCCCTCCATGTTTTACAAATGTTACCTTAGTTCAGGCTAGCCTCATTTCTTGCCAGAATTACTGAAATTGTTTGTCATTTGTTTTCCCTCCTGACAATTTGCTAGCTAATACAATACTGAGAGATTGCTAAGAATAAGGCCCCACTCCATGACCTCAAAAACTTGCCCTTCTCTCTGGTGGGAGGAAGGATACATGAGCCAATAATTACAATCCTATTCCATGAGAGGCTTGCAATGAGAGAGGGGAGAAGTGTAGTTACTATTGGAGCAGGGAGGAAGACTAGCCATTCCTACCACCAACCCATCCCTCAAAAACCTTGCAAGTGAGGCCGGGCATGGTGACTCATGCTTGTGATCCCAGCACTTTGGGAGGCTGAGGCAGGTGGATCACGAGGTCACGTGTTTAGGACCAGCCTGGCCAATATGGTGAAACACTGTCTCTACTAAAAATACAAAAAATTAGCCAGGCATGTTGGCACACACCTATAATCCCAGCTACTCAGGAGGCTGAGGCAGAAGCAACGCTTGAACTTGGGAGGTGGAGGTTGCAGTGAGCCAAAATTGTGCCACTGTACTCCAGTCTGGGTGACAGAGTGAGACTCCATCTCAAAAACAAAACAAAGAAAACCATACAGGTGATCTTCCTAAAACGCAGGTTCTGACCAAATGCCCCAGTTTTAAAACTGTCCAAAGGCTGCTTTTAGGATGAAGCCCTTGACACAATGTGAGCCATACATGGGCTGTCTTTGCCTACTTGCATAACTCTTACAAATTCTCAGGCAATGATAAACGACTCAATACTCCACACACACACAAATCATCCTTTCTATCCCCCTTTGATGGATGAACCTTTAGGACCTGTTTTAAATTGAATGTTAATTTGGTTGGTGAAAAAAAACAAGTTCCAGTTTGGATAAAGTTGCATTTAAAATATTCGCAGTTGCCTTCTGTCACGTCCTTGATCAAGGAAGTAAGTAATAATGCAACAGACATTACTGTCATTAAATGCCAGCAGTGTGCAATGCAGTATGCTAAACATTGTAGGGGAGGCAAAGAGGATGTAGCCAAAGTCAACCACCTGCTCTCTCCCGGTCTCTCTCCCGGTCTCCCCAGCTCCACATCAACAAGCTGTCTCTAGACAGACTTGAAGCTCTCTGTCCTTCCATCTCTCCACACTGAACTCCTACCTCTCCCATGCAGCAGGCATCCTTCCTGTTCTGTGTTATTGCTGCTCATGTACACAGCCAATCCCTGCCCACATTCAGAGTCTGGTCTCCTTTAATGTAGGGGTGCTCTCTGATTAAACTTTGTATGGTGTCTGGCACAGTCTACTACTGAATAAATTCACTGAATTAATGATTATTGGGAAATCTTGGTTTGTTTGTTTGTTTGAGACATTGTCTTACTCTGTTGCCCAGGCTAGAGTGCAGTGGCACAACCCCAGCTCACTGCAACCTCTCCCTCCTGGGTTCAAGCGATTCTGCTGCCTCAGCCTACCGAATAGCTGGGATTCCAGGCGCCCAACACCATTCCTGGATAATTTTTGTATTTTTCAGTAGAGACAAGGTTTCACCCTGTTGGACAGGCTGGTCTTGAACTCCTGACCTCAAGTGATCCACCTGCCTCAGCCTCCCAAAGTGCTGAGATTATAGGCATGAGCCACTATGCCTGGCCAATAATTTTGTTTTCCAGGAGCTCACAATTGTCTACTGACTATGATATTAAGAGCAGATTTTCCAGCAAAGATGTCAGAGCCTTCTGGAACTAGGCACTGCCTTACCTGGTCAGCTGGCCTGACTCATTCATTCATTTAAACAGTGTCCATTGAGATGAACATTAAAAACATATATTGAGAACCTACCCGATACTACGTCCAGTTCTAAGATGCTCAGGATAAAATAATTTTTTAAAAAAAGGTTGGATGTGGCCCTTGCCCAACTAGCATGTATAGGAGAAGGATGAAACCAACCCTAAATAAATGAACAATAATTACAAATTGTGAAAAGTGCTATGAGATAAACAAATGGTGTTTTATGAGAGCACTTAGTAGGGGGTGCTCAGCTATTCCCTTGGCTGAAATATTCATTGAACGTTGTCTGCCAATCTGAACCCCAGATCTCTTTAAACCCATGGCTCACTTCTGGGAAGCCTTCCCTGATGACTGCAAGCCCTGCCTGACTCCTAAAACATTTAGTATGTGTTCACCAAATCTGTAGAACTCTTCCAGCCAGGAAAGCTGCATGGAGCCTGTGACACATTTTTATCTGGTACGTGAGCCACATAGGTGACGTCACTGTGGCCACCACGCCTCCTTCAGTTATCCATCATGCAGGCCCTTCCATGTGTATAGAACCAGGCTCATGGGCAAAATGGTGCAATTTCTGGGATCTTTATGCATACTCATTTAGCAACGGAGAGAAAACTCACATACAACTCAGCCACCCCAAAGGCACGATCACAGTAAGTTGATTGCAAAGTTCTATATCCATCCCTCTAACTTATCCTTTCTTGATCCTGGCTTGATTCATCCTCTCTAGGAGCTAGCCATAAATCTTTCTTCCCTTTCCTGCCATCTCTACCTCATGCTGAAGAGTTTACTCATGGTTCACTCATTTGTAATAGTTCAGTCATTTTTGTTGATGTTTGCGATAGATCTCTCAGTTCCCAAAGCCTAGCAGACTCTCCACCTGGAATTATACCTCTTGGGTGGGTCTCTTTGGCAAAGCAATGGGCAGTTTTATATGCAGACCATTACACTAGGCAATCATGAATAAACAGTTGAGAGGTGAGGGTGGAGGGATCTGGAGGACGCTACTGTTTGAGATATTATAGATCACAGTTTATATATATTAATGCTAATTTTAAGCATTCCTGTAAAGTAAAATGATCATTCCTACTTTTAAAAGATGAGGAAAATTAGGACACAGGAAAGTAAAAGAAGTTGGCTAAAAGCTAACTCTTGTAGGACAGAGTCATATGTTTAAGCACGTGATTTTGAAAGTGCAGGAGGTATGGTAAAGTGGAAGTTTGCATCGAACTATGGTTCTCTAATGTGAGTGTGCATCAGAATCATAGGAAAGGCTCCTTAAAGCGCAGGTTGCTGAGTCCCAGCCCCAGAGTTTCTGGTTCAGTAGGTCCACGATGGAGCCAAGTAATTTGCATTTCTAACACATGTTAAGGTACAAAAAGCTCACTATAATAATAACAACAACAACAAGTGGTATTTCTCCAGCCTCTATTACAGTGACACTGGCCTAATATGTGCCCAGATGATGCTGCTGCTTCTGGTCCAGGGACCACAATTTGAGAAGCACTGGCATCAAATATGGTGTGAACCCGGAGGAGGGCGCCAAGGGATGGCTTCACAGGGAAAGGGGCATCTGGGTTGGGCATTGAAGATCACATAGGAATTCTCCGACCCACTCCCATCTGCCATTTGTTGGTCATAGAGGAAAGGACTGAGCACATGCTATGTTCGGACCCATAGGCACAAGTCAAGTTCAAATGCGGTGAATGTTCAGTGAGTGTGTGTAATTTCAGGTGGCTCAGCAGAGCTTGTACTGACAGGGAAGAGGCCAGTGGGTGAGCGTGGCGCCAGATGGAAAGCCACGCGACAGAGTTCAAATTTCATCCTTTGGGTATCAGGCTTTTAATCAGAAAAGTAATGCAATTCTCTTTGCTTAATTGGGTTCTAATTGTTCATTCATTAAAAATAAGATGATATTAATCACTCACTACACCAAGGAATGCTAAGGTATAAAAAGCTCACTATACAAATAATAACAACAAGAAGTGGTATTTCTCCAGCTCTTACCACAGTGATACTAGCCTTGCGTGTATGATATGATTTGCTCCCTACAGCAATCCTTTGCAGCTGATGTTACTGTTATCCCATTTTAGAGATGAGGAAACCGAGGTTTAAGGAGGCAAGGGCACAGTGCTTGAAAGTAGCTGAATAGCAGTTGGGCACGGTGGCTCACACCTGTAATCCCAGCACTTCAAGAGGCCGAGAAGAGAGGATCACTTGAGGCCAGGAGTTCCAGACCAGCCTGGGAAACATCTCTACAAAAATAAATGTTTAAAATTAAAGGCCTGGTGACACACCCTGTCTCAGCTGCTCAGAGGCTGAGGCAGGAGGATCACTTGAGCCCAGGAGTTTGAGGCTTCAGTGAGCTATGATCATGCCATTGCCCACACTTCAGCCTGGGCAACACAGTGAGACCCTGTCTCCAAAAATAAAGAAAGTAGCATAGCAATTTGGGGTTAAGTGTAAAGGGTCATTTTGCATCGTAAACTTTTCCATGGCTGAGCATCGAGTTCAAGGACTGTATCTACATCCCTCTCTTAAGCGTTGCCTCTAACATGAAGCTGCCCCTGCTGTGTTTCGTAAAAGTAGCCCAGGCTCTCCCAGCAATGCTCTTTCCCTTGCAGGTATTGTGACCTCTACACAAAGACATGAGGCAACCAGGAGCTACTGTTTGTTACTGGAGGATCTGTGGTCTTCACAGTGCGGGAATGTCATCCCGAGGGGACAGTAGGATCTATTGCTGTCAAACCTGAGGCCCTATTTTTTTTTTTTTTTAATTCTTGCAAACTCAGGACTTTACAGATATTTAGGGCTGATTAGAGATAGAGCACTACAATAGACAGCTTAAATTTCAGCAAGTGGGGAGAAGAGACAAAGAGAGGTACCACGCATAAAATAAAGTACATTGTCTCTTTTTGGGAAGAAAACACATACTTCTTGGTAAGCACAGCACAATAAAAGTTCTTGGAGAACAGAGAAGATCTTTGTCGGAAATTGTGTCTCATTTAGCAACATTGTTTCACTGTGTTCCTTTCAGAATGAAATTGATTCATGTTGCTTTTGTTTCAGGTTGCTTTTATCTTTCCCTTCCTGGGAAATTTCTCTTCCATTAGGAGGCAAGCACTTTTTCCTTTCATCTGTCATCACAAACCAGGACTTTTCTTCTGCAACGTGTTTATGCTCAGCTCTCACAGTCCAATTTAATGATATATATATATACTCATTTTGCCAAGTGTAGTGATTCATTTAACATGGACAATATTGATGTGAAAGGGGTTTAAAATATTTTAATGATTCCCTTCATTGGAAGTGGTGTGTGTCTGTGTGTGCATTGCATTACAAAAAACATCATCATTTACTCACTCAGAAAGTATTTTTGCATTTTTTTCTAACTTCATTGTGCTGCTGAGGACATGAAGTATTTGCTAGGAGGCAGTCATTGCACTGGGCGTAGCTCTAAATGAAAAGCAACACAAAAAGTAGTTAATTATGGTGGGAATATTGAAGAGCAAAACGGTATGATAAGAGATACCCCAAGGGCAACTTTAGAGGCTCTGTTCACTGCACCGGGAGAAAGAAGGAGAGGATTCATGATGAAAATTCATAATTCATTTTGACTTTTATCAGAAAGCTTTTTGACAAAAGAGACTGAAGTAACACGAATATCTTCTCGGACGCACTGTGTCTGCCAGGTAATAACCACTTTATTTCATTGTCTCTGTTCCGCTTCAAGCAGCCTTAGTAGAAAGGTGCAGTGGCTCATACCAGTAATCCCAGCACTTTGGGAGGCCAAGTTGGGAGGGTCACTTGAGGCCAGCAGTTTGAGACCAGCCTGGGCAGCATAGCAAAACCCCATCTCTACAAAAGATTAAAAAAAAAAAAATTAGCCAGGTGTGGTGGTGCACACCTGTAGCCACAGCTACTCAGGAGGCTAAGGCAGGAGAATCCTTGGAGCCCCGAAGTTTCAGGCTGTGGTAAGCCATGATCGCACCATTATATTATCCCGGCGGGAAAAAAAAAAAACCCGCCTAAAAAAAAAAAAAAAAAAAAAAAGCAGACTGATTAAGGGACCTCAGTTTATAGCAGTTGAGCACCTAAATTTACAATTGAGCAGCTTTCAGAAAGCTGTATAGCTCAAGGACTGGTCCAGTGGCTCAGGCATGTAATCCCAGTACTTTAGGAGGCCAAGCCAGGCAGATCACCTGAGGTCAGGAGCTCAAGACCAGCAGCCAACATTGTGAAACCCTGTCTCTACCAAAAATACAAAAAATAGCCGGGCATTGTGGTGGGCACCTGTAACCCCAGCTACTTGGGAGGTGGAGGCAGGAGAAACACTTGAACTCAGGAGGCGGAGGTTGCAGTGAGTCCAGATCGTGCCACTGTACTTCAGCCGAGCTGACAGAGTGAGACTCCATCTCAAAAAAGTAAAAAAAAAAAAAAAAAAAAAAAAAAAGAGTCCTTTCAGCACTGAATGCTTTTGGTTCTAAGTCATTTGACTACATATACAAGG
>NW_022165840.1:0-1559 GCF_008728515.1 Papio anubis | reverse complement strand
TTTCCATTATAGACTTCAATGCACTCCCAAATATCCCTTCTCAGACACCCCAAAAACAGTGAAGCCAAAGTGCTCCCTCAACAGAAACGTTTAGCTCTATGAAATGAATGCACACACCATAAAGCAGTTTATCAGAAAGCTTCTCTCCAGTTTTTACCTGAAGAATTTTCTTTTTTCACCTTAGGCCTCTAGGTGCTTCCAATTATCCCTCTGTAGATTCCACAGAAACAGTGTTTACAAACTGCTCCATGAAAAGAATGATGTAACTCCGTGAGATAAATTGACTAATCACAAAGCAGTTTCTCAGGAAGCTTCTTTCAAGTTTTTATCTGAGGATATTTCCTTTTCCACCATAGGCTTCAATGCACTTCCAAATATCCCTTCTCAAACACCATAAAAACAGTCATGCCAAAGTATTCCCTCTACAGAAACGTTTAGCTCTATGAGATGAATGCACACTTCACAAGTTTCTCAGAAAACTTCTCACCAGTTTTTACCTGCAGAATTTTCTTTTTTCACCTTAGTATTCTATGCACTACCGAATATCACTCTGCAGATTCCACAAATACAGTGCTACCAAACTCCTCAACGAAAAGAAAGGTGTAATTCTGTGAGACGAATTCATCCATCACAAAGCAGTTTTTTAGTAAGTTCTTTCTAGTTTAAATCTGAGGATATTTCCTTTTTCACCGTAGGCTTCAATGTGCTCCCAAATATATCCTCTCAGATACCACAAAAACAGTGATGACGAAGTGCTCAATCAAGAAAAAAATTAAACACTATGAGATGAATAAACATATCAAAAACCATTTCTAGAAAAGCTTCTCTCCAGTGTTTATCTGAAATTATTTCCTTTTTCACTGTAGGTGTCTGGGAGCTCCCGAATATCCCTTTGCAGATTCCATAAAAACAGTACTACCAAACTGCTTCTTACCATAAGTCTCAAAGTGCTCCAAACTATCTCTTTGCAGATTACACGAAAATACTGTTAGCAAACATCTCCATGAAAGCAAAGGTGTAACTCTATGAGATGAACTCTCACATCACAAAGCAGTTTCTCAGACAGTTTCTTCATAGTTTTTATCTGAGGATATTTCCTTAGTCAGAATAGGCTTCAATGAGATCCAAAATATCCCTTCTCAGATTCCGCAAAAACAGTGCCACCAAACTGCTCTATGAAAAGAATCATGAAACTCTGTGAGATAAATTCACAAATCACAAATGCGTTTCTCAGAAAACTTCTTTCTAGTTTTTGTCTGAGGTTATTTCCTTTTTCACCATGGGCCTCAATGCACTCAAGAATATCCCTTTGCAGATTCCAAGAAAACAGTGTTAGCAAACTGCTCAATAAAAAGAAGGTGTAAATGTGTGAGCTGAATTATCACATCACAAAGAAGTTTCTCTGATAGATTCTTTTTGGTTTTTGTCTGAGGATATTTCCTTTGTCACCATAGGCATCAGTGTGCTCCCAAATATCCTATTGCCGATTCCACAAAAACAGGGTTATCAAACTGCTCAATGAAAACACCAGTGTATCTCTTTGAGATAAATTCACACAT
>NW_022165839.1:0-1559 GCF_008728515.1 Papio anubis | reverse complement strand
AACATGGGGAAAAGCAAAACTGCCCAAGCCAAAGAACCTGAAATTACGGCCTGTCAGAGTCTCTGGGTTTTATTATTGACAAATGATTACCTTTTAAAGAAATAACCAGCCGGGTATGGTGGCTCACCCCTGTAATCCCAGCACTTTAGGAGGCCAAGGCGGGTGGATCACCTGAGGTCAGGAGTTCGAGAACAGCCTGACCAACATGGAGAAACCCTGTCTCTACTAAAAATACAAAAAATTAGCCGGGAGTGGTGGCACATGCCTGTAATCCCAGCTACTCGGGAGGCTGAGGTAGGAGAATTGCTTGAACCCGGGAGGCAGAGGTTGTGGTGAGCCAGAGATCGTGCCATTGCACTCCAGCCTGGGCAACAAAGTGAAATTCTGTCTTAAAAAAAAAAAAAAAAAAAATTGGCCAGGCACGGTGGCTCACTCCTGTAATCCCAGCACTTTGGGAGGCTGAGACAGGTGGATCACCTGAGGTCTGGAGTTCGAGACCAGCTTGGCCAACATGGTGAAACCCCATCTCTACTGAAAATACAAAAAATTAGCGGGGCATAGTGGCAGGCACCTGTAATCCCAGATACTCGCGAGGCTGTGGCAGGAGAATCGCTTGAACCCAGGAGACGGAGGTTGCAGGGAGCCGAGATTGCACCATTACACTCCAGCCTGGGCAACAAAGAGCGAAACTCCGTCTCAAAAAAAAAATTTTAAAAACAATGGGAACAACCTTCTCTCCAGTGTCCCAGTCTTGTGCCTGCTCTAAAGGCCTGACCCTGGGGACCTGTCCCATTTGCTAAGTCAGGTGTTCCCTCCATGTGGGGATGTCACCCCTGTTTTTCTGTTTGGATCTGTGATGATCCTTATTTTTGAGTAGAGGCTCTTCCGAGAGGCCGTTCGGAGCCCAGCTGTTTCCTTTAGGCTCTGACGTCTTCTCTCTCTTTTCCGGGACACTTCCTGGGTTATTCCTAAAGGGACAGCCTCATGTGAGCCCAGCCCGCTCCCCCCATTTCACCGTATCCCTGCACTAAAATCCACTTGGGCGAAAGCTCTCAGAATGGCACGTCTTCCTGGAAGGCCTCACTGAGTGACCATGGTTCAGCTTCAGAACCAGGAAGGCTCTGTCTCCGAAAGGATCTTGTCTACTGAGTAGGGGCTGGTCCCCAGGGGATGGCTGTGAGTTGCTAACCATCAGGCTGTGTCAGGGTTTCTGGTGACATTGCATTTTGAATTTGGAAGCATCTGAGCTAATAAATGGCAGCTGTGCAGGGGAGGCTGGGGCCAGACTCTGCTCTATCACCAGCCACGCTGTGACTCTGGCCACTTCAGCAACCCTCTGTACACCCCTAGGCTCTTCCAGTTCTGATTCTACAGTGCTGTCCTCTGCCCTGTGACTGAGTACGTTTTCCTGAGACCAAAATACACAAAGATCAGCCTGTGACTGTCGTAGGTGTTACTGCACAGCCGTCTCTTCCTCTGGCAGGTATTGGGGTGCACACTGTGGCTCTGGGGAACAGTCCTTGGTCATTTTCTCATTTCAGTGACCCGAGTCCCCTAGC
>NW_022165838.1:0-1560 GCF_008728515.1 Papio anubis | reverse complement strand
CACTTGCTTACAAACTAGGGTTGGGAATAACTTTCAGTCCAAAGTAGTAACCTTCTAAACCCAGCTTAGATGCGAGGCTCCCAGTGACACAGGAAGAGACAGTGGCCCTTGATTATTCTCCTGTGTTCAGATACTTTGTCATTTTTTTTTTGTATCCTGATCATCACTTCTGCTTTTCCAGTTCAAACTAAAGGGAGTTTAGTTCTGTTTTGGAGAAGCTGTGGTTAGTGGTTTCTTTTCATGGCTTGCTTAATCTCTTATGTGTGGCGCTTACATTTACCCAAATAGATTTTTCTTTAGTACGGCGGTGCCATAGCCCAGGGCTTCTCCCTCCATATCTGCTCCCCAGGAGGCCCCCTAGAAATGGGTGCTGGAGATCCAGCCCCTCTCTGTGTGCCGTTTTCTTTGAGTCCAAGGTAGGTTTGGCTCAGAAGAAAACAGGCCTCCGGGTTAGGTGCCTCTGACTGCTTGCTTGTGAAATGCTTAATGATAAGGTGCCTTCCAAACTAATTTTACACATTGATAGTTGTAGCCTGAAGTATCACTGCAGTCATAAGAACAAGAAACACTCCCATCAAGTAGATAGGCAGAAGAAAGCCATAAAAGTTTAATAAAGCGCAAATAAAATGGTGTTGTAAGAATGTACAGTGGGAAATGCTCTGAATCCAGCCAGATTGGCTGTGGCGTCCTCCTGTAAATACATTTAGCCACGTGTGGCCCTGATCGCAATCACTACTGTGAATTGCGATCCAGAATGTTTTTGGGGGTCGATGCCTGGACTGTGTCAGCAGATGAGTCTGATTTGACGTCACGGTGGTGATGTGCTTAACACGGCCAGCTGAACTGAGGGGTGGCCACCCGTGCACTCTCCACGTGCAGCCATTATTCTTGTGATGGAGTTGCACGGGGTGCAGCTTGTCCACCTGGGCTACTTAAAGTACCGGGAACCCAACCACGGGTCGGTGCCTCCTGACATGAGAGCTGTCTTTTTTATCCAGGGCCCTCTGGCGCTGCAGACTCTGAGTCCACGGGGAGGCACTGGAGTGCTCTGCTGGGCCATGGAGGTCCCCGAGCAGGTGGTCACTCATTGCTTGTGGAGTGGTCCATGGCTGTGAGTTTATTCCCCGGGTCTGTGTGGGTGAGATTAACCAGTTCACAGCTGGACACTTACCCCTTACACAGGTGACACTAGTTAAAGTGGAATCTATATTAACTCGCACGGGAGTGTGTGAGGAACCGGGAGTGTGGGGGAGGTTTGGCCCTAGCGCTAGAGCCTGGGCTCCTGACATTCTGCGTCTTCTTGTTGGGGGGGCCGTCAGGGCCGCTGTGGGTCCTGAAGACAGTGGGTGCCATATGGACCAGGGGATGCAGAAGCCTTTAGAGGCTGCGGGAGGCAAGGAGATGGTCGCTTCCCCAGAGCCAGCCCTGCCGCCACTTCGATGTTAGATGGTGGGAACTGTTTTGGACTCCAGCTTCCAGAAATGTGAGAAAATAAGTCAGTGTTTAGGGCACTAAATTTGGGGTGATTTAGTGGAGAAATAGAAAACTAGCCCACAAAGG
>NW_022165837.1:0-1561 GCF_008728515.1 Papio anubis | reverse complement strand
AGTAGAGACGGGGTTTCACCGTGTTAGCCAGGATGGTCTCGATCTTCTGACCTCGTGATCCGCCCGTCTCGGCCTCCCAAAGTGCTAGGATTACAGGCTTGAGCCACCGCGCCTGGCCTGTATCCAGATTTTACAAGTCGTGCTGCTGTGAATAATATTTTCATATATTTTGGCACACACATACAAGCATTTCTACTGGTTGATAACTAAGAGTGCTATTGCTGGGTCATAGGTGAGTAGATGCTTGGCTTAGTCTCTGGTTAACAAATTTCTAGTAGTAAACAAACAGTAGAGGAGCGTGAATCTCTTACTTAGAAATTATTCAGATAATAAATAAGGAAGGAATGAGAGACCGAGACTATAATAACTCTTTTGCAAACCATCATGAGTTAACGAATTTAACCATTGAACAGCAATGGCAATTAACAACACAATAAAACAAAAAACTACTGTCAGGTTCTTCCTCTTGATGGAAGAACACAATACAATACCATCAAACAAGTAGAAGTGACAAAGAAACCAAGCCTGAACCAATTTAGAGGCAATACAGTTAATAAAAACACATATTAAACAATGGCTTGGGGAGCAACTGCACACTATGGGAAGCTCTACCACAGAATATAAATTTCAAGAAAGAATCTATAGAATAAAAGAGAACAAAAGCATATTTCTAAAGGTAAAACTAAATTATAATTTTGGATGATAAAAATATAAAATAGAACAAAGAAGTGATGATGTGAAAGTCAGGATGTATTTTTTTTGGGGGGAGGAAAGAGTTTACTGCTGAGCTGGGGCAAATGATGGGGCTTCTGGTTTGCTCCACAAACGTCCATCCCTGGTGGTTAATGGGTGTTCACTTTTTATTCAAGGACACAAATTTTAGACCGTTTCTTTTTCCTTCTGGAGTCCTACATTTTATTTTATGACACAAAGGTTAAGGAAAAAATAATTTATAGAGTATGGTTACTGTTTTGCACAAAGCCCCCTCCCCATCTTCCCTCTGAGCACCCAGAACAACCAGCAGACCCAGAACCCCCAGCAGGGGTGACCTCACTTCTAGGTGTGCGTGCAGCTCACATCAGCAGAGGCAATATGCAGGTCTACTCCTTGACTCTTGGAAAAACCTGATAGGACACAGCTGAGGGGAAGCCTTCCCCGCCGTCTGCAGGCTCTTGGCCATCAGTGTAGAGGGAGCGGCTCCTCACCTCTCCCACAGGCACCTTCACAGCCACAGCCTCCTCTCTGCATGGGGAGTTCATGGCCCTTCCCCTGAACACGGTGACACGGATCTCGCCAAAGGTGGAGATGACACCATTCCTCCCCCCACCATCTTTTGCTATAGAGCAACTGGAGTACGTTCCACCCACACACAGGACCGGGAGCTGACAACCAAGGAGGGGAGGATCAATACTCCAGCTTTCTCTACTTGTAATAAGTTCTCCCCATTGACATAATCTTATTCATAGTCTCAAAATTATTTAAACTGCTACTATATCTTTAGTGGCATATTTTTCTATCATAATGTTATTTTATTCTTAATTACCATTTCCTGTTTTATTTC
>NW_022165836.1:0-1561 GCF_008728515.1 Papio anubis | reverse complement strand
TAATAAAATCTAGAAAACCATAAAGAAAATCTGGTCGCGTTTTGAAGCCCTCTCCTAAGATCAGATTCCCCAAAAGAACGAAGTGCATGGGGCATATAACAAAGATCTTTTCCTAAACTAAGATAAGAAGGCAAATCAAAATAAAGGCAAAATCCTACTGAGCGAAGCAAAAATTATAATTCAGTAGCTCAAGACTTGACCAAATGGCTATTTTTAATCTCTATAATCATCCAAATAACTAGGAATAGCAGAGAAAATTGTGTCTCCTTTCTACAGAGACACGTGGCTGGCTTTAAGAAACTCAAGCACATCAAATTCTCACCTTAACAAACAGATAAATTGGAAAGGAGCTTAGTATTTTATTTTTAAATTATTTATTTACCTTTTTATTTTTTAGAGAAAGGGTTTCACTCTGTCACACAGACTGGAGTGCAGTGGCATGATTATAGCTCACTGCAGCTTCTAATCTTGGGCTCAAGTGATCCTCGCTCCTCAGCCTCCCAAAGCGCTGGCATTACAGGTGTAAACCACAGCAACCGGCCTATTTTAAAGAATTAATTACCATATTCCTTAGAATTGTAGCTCCTTTATAGGTCATTCAACATGTGATGCAATTTTTTACGAGTGCTTTTTCTTTTTCTTTTTTTTTTTTTGAGATGGAGTCTCACTCTGTCGCCCAGGCTGGAGTGCAGTGGTGCAATCTCCGCTCACTGCAACCTCCACCTCCCGGGTTCAAGTGATTCCCCTGCCTCAGCCTCCCGAGTGGCTGGGACTACAGTCGTGTGCCACCACACTCAGCTAATTTTTTGTATTTTTAGTGGAGACGGGGTTTCACCGTATGAGCCAGATTAGCCATCTTCTAACCTCGTGATCTGCCTGTCTTGCCCTCCCCAAGTGTTGGGATTACAGGTGTGAGCCACGACACCTGGCAACAAGTGGTAATTTTCAACTATGCTTCAAACCATCACACAAGCGAAGTACATCTACTCAAGGCACTCTCAATTTTCCATTTACTCCCATTTTACTCAACAAAATAAAATGTTAAATTGGAACATATTTCACATGACACTTAAAAGGTCAACAAAATGCTCCTGAAAAGTTCTGAGCTCAACAACTCCATTAATGAGAAAAAAACAAATCAACTGGATATACGGAAGATGCTGCACATAAAACACAATTGTGAAGAATATGCAAGATACTGCCAAAAAGTTGCTTAAGTTTTCATCATAGATACTTGTCCTTAAGTCTGAGATAAAGTATATACTCATGTAACTAAACTCGTTTAAAAGGAAACAAAGGGGAAGAAGAAAAAGAACTTCCACTTTAGAATCCACGTTTTCAAAGGCCTCCATTATTTACACCATTGCGGGGAAGAGAATTTTTCTCTGCTGTATTTGCTTGAAAGAATTAAAGGTGTAGGGCAAAAATTCTTGGAAATTATGTAGTTTACGATCCTCAAAAGAGAGAAAAATGAAGCCCAGAAGAGAAGGCCTTCCAGGAAAATTCCAGAGCCGGAGGTAGACCCAGTACATTGTTTTTGTTTTTGTTTTGAGAGGAAGTC
>NW_022165835.1:0-1561 GCF_008728515.1 Papio anubis | reverse complement strand
AGTAGAGACGGGGTTTCACCGTGTTAGCCAGGATGGTCTCGATCTTCTGACCTCGTGATCCGCCCGTCTCGGCCTCCCAAAGTGCTAGGATTACAGGCTTGAGCCACCGCGCCTGGCCTGTATCCAGATTTTACAAGTCGTGCTGCTGTGAATAATATTTTCATATATTTTGGCACACACATACAAGCATTTCTACTGGTTGATAACTAAGAGTGCTATTGCTGGGTCATAGGTGAGTAGATGCTTGGCTTAGTCTCTGGTTAACAAATTTCTAGTAGTAAACAAACAGTAGAGGAGCGTGAATCTCTTACTTAGAAATTATTCGGATAATAAATAAGGAAGGAATGAGAGACCGAGACTATAATAACTCTTTTGCAAACCATCATGAGTTAATGAATTTAACCATTGAACAGCAATGGCAATTAACAACACAATAAAACAAAAAACTACTGTCAGGTTCTTCCTCTTGATGGAAGAACACAATACAATACCATCAAACAAGTAGAAGTGACAAAGAAACCAAGCCTGAACCAATTTAGAGGCAATACAGTTAATAAAAACACATATTAAACAATGGCTTGGGGAGCAACTGCACACTATGGGAAGCTCTACCACACAATATAAATTTCAAGAAAGAATCTATAGAATAAAAGAGAACAAAAGCATATTTCTAAAGGTAAAACTAAATTATAATTTTGGATGATAAAAATATAAAATAGAACAAAGAAGTGATGATGTGAAAGTCAGGATGTATTTTTTTTTGGGGGAGGAAAGAGTTTACTGCTGAGCTGGGGCAAATGATGGGGCTTCTGGTTTGCTCCACAAACGTCCATCCCTGGTGGTTAATGGGTGTTCACTTTTTATTCAAGGACACAAATTTTAGACCGTTTCTTTTTCCTTCTGGAGTCCTACATTTTATTTTATGACACAAAGGTTAAGGAAAAAATAATTTATAGAGTATGGTTACTGTTTTGCACAAAGCCCCCTCCCCATCTTCCCTCTGAGCACCCAGAACAACCAGCAGACCCAGAACCCCTAACAGGGGTGACCTCACTTCTAGGTGTGCGTGCAGCTCACATCAGCAGAGGCAATATGCAGGTCTACTCCTTGACTCTTGGAAAAACCTGATAGGACACAGCTGAGGGGAAGCCTTCCCCGCCGTCTGCAGGCTCTTGGCCATCAGTGTAGAGGGAGCGGCTCCTCACCTCTCCCACAGGCACCTTCACAGCCACAGCCTCCTCTCTGCATGGGGAGTTCATGGCCCTTCCCCTGAACACGGTGACACGGATCTCGCCAAAGGTGGAGATGACACCATTCCTCCCCCCACCATCTTTTGCTATAGAGCAACTGGAGTACGTTCCACCCACACACAGGACCGGGAGCTGACAACCAAGGAGGGGAGGATCAATACTCCAGCTTTCTCTACTTGTAATAAGTTCTCCCCATTGACATAATCTTATTCATAGTCTCAAAATTATTTAAACTGCTACTATATCTTTAGTGGCATATTTTTCTATCATAATGTTATTTTATTCTTAATTACCATTTCCTGTTTTATTTC
>NW_022165834.1:0-1562 GCF_008728515.1 Papio anubis | reverse complement strand
CTCTGTCTACGGTCTGAACCAGAAAACTCCTTGTCGGGAACAAATCTGTTGGTCTTTATTCTGGCTTCTAGATCATCACCATACATGTCCTTGTCCAGATTTTTACTGGGCCTATAAATACTCTGGGCCATATCTTTACCACCTCTCCAGGCTTGATCATAAACATTATAAATTTCATCTTCTCCACCTGCAAATCCACTGTCCATACCCTTGGATTGGTTGAAGAGCCTTTGGTCATACTGAACTTCATTGGAAGTCCGAGGATTAGGAACACCGAGAGCAATGACTTCACTGATATCCCGATTTTCATTTCTCTGAAGTTTCGACCTCTTATCAGGAGCTGCCCTGGAAAGATTCCGGTCATGCTGTCTCTCTTTTCGCCTGTCATGCCGGATTTCATCCCTCTCACGTGCCTCCCCATCCTCTTTTTCCACGTGAGTTTTAATCCCAGCTCTTCTCTCCCTGGCTTTCTGAGCCATTTCTCTAAGTTTCTCTTCGTGTTTTTCCTTTTCTTTCTGAGCCATTTTTCTCTCTACTTGGGCACGCATTTCCACAGCTTCACGAGCCTTCCGATCAGCAATGTAGAGGGCTTCTGCCAGTTTGGCGAAATTTTCATTTATGTGTACTGTCTGTAGTCCTCTTCCATCAGCAGCCAGACGTTTGTCTAATGGAATTGTATAACCCTTTGCATTTTTCCAGTTAGAAATACAAGGAGGAATCTTCCACTCTTGTTGTTCCTTTACAGTCATCTTTCGGCTAGGAGAATGCATGACAGGTGCAGGAGGAGAAGGTGGTCCCCGGGGAATTTTCTTATTAATCTTGAACCTTGGAGGCTCCATTGGATCTTTCTGCATTTCTACCATCCGAATAACCCTCTGTTTAGCTCCAGAGTTGAATGCCACTCCTTGCTGAGATGGTGTATATCGGATATACTGAGCAGGAGCCAGTTTGTCAGCTGCCCGAACTGGCATGGCTGCGGCGACCTTCTGTGATACAGATTTTTCTAAGGCTACTCTTGTCTTTTCTGTTATCTCTTTAATAGCTTCTTCATCGGGCCTTTGCAGGTCTGGATCATCTGCATTCATAACCTCCTTTGGAACCAGGTCAGTATATTTGCTATAAATGACCTTGTCTTTTGACTGTCCTTGTCGAGCGATTGCATCATATTTAATTTTTCCTTCAGAATCCACCTGAATGGCCAGTGCATTCGACATTTTTTTCTTTCGTCCCATATCCAGTGGATACTGGGCCACATGGATCTCTGGGAAGGCACCTCCATCTCCAAAATCCTCTAATAACCGAGGTATCCAGCCTTTCCGGTATCCGTACGGGGGAGGCTCTCTTCGGGAGGAGACCAGTGAGGTCTGCCGCGATCTTTGGGATCTTGCCTTTTCTTCAGCCTCAAGCTGGTCCTGAGATAGCTGAGTAGGTGCAGGTAAAAAGCTGGTGAGCGCCATCTTCTTCCGCTTCTTCCAGCGCGAGCGACAGCACCGCGGGGCGGGTCTTTCCAGATGATCCCTGGTCTCAACTTCTAATCACCAAGTCCTATTGATTCTCCCTCC
>NW_022165833.1:0-1562 GCF_008728515.1 Papio anubis | reverse complement strand
TGGCTAACACGGTAAAACCCCGTCTCTACTAAAAAATACAAAAAAAACTAGCAGGGCGAGGTGGCGGGCGCCTGTAGTCTCAGCTACTCGGGAGGCTGAGACAGGAGAATGGCATAAACCAAGGAGGCGGAGCTCGCAGTGAGCCGAGATCACCCCACTGCACTCCAGCCTGGGCGACAGAGCGAGAATCCGTCTCAAAAAAAAAAAGAGAAATCAACCAAAAATAATCAGTTGAATCTACGTGAAATGACAAAAGCACCAGTAATCACGTCATTGTAAAGACGGCATGCATACATTTTTTATTTCTTACATTGTTTTTAAAAATGTATGTATAACAATATAAATAAAATTGTATTGTTGGACCAATTTCAAATACGTGTAATATACTCACCAATAACTGAACAAAACAGGTGAGTTATAATATGTTTTGCAATAAAAATTAGCTGAATATTCTGGAATAAATGAGAAAATTCAGAAATGGGAAAAAGAAAGGTTATCATCAAACAATTTGTAGCTATATCTGTTCTCTTTTCTCATTAAAAATAAAATTATATAAAATAATAAGTGTAAAATATTGTTTATATTATATGTAGATGTAATAAGTGTAAAATTTATATCACAAAATAAGCAGAAATAAAAATACATAGAACATTTGTATAACTCATCAGTATTGTTATTATAAATGTAAAACAGATTCTGATTGATGAAGATGTATATCAGAAGCCCTAAAAGAACAAGAGATAGCTCCAAATATATATTAAAAATTATTTTAAAAATTGCAATGTTACATAAAAATGCTTTCTTAATGCAAAAGAAGGCAAACTAGTAGGAAAAGAAATAAAATACACCTGTGATATGTAGAAAAAATAATACAGAAAAAATAAATCCAGCTACATAAATAATACTAAATATAAGATTAATTAAATAAGAAAAACTGAGATTGTTGGACAGAATATAAAAATATGATACAAATATATGCTGTGTACAGCACAATTGCTTTGGATCTGAATAAACAAATTGTGTAGACGTGAAAGAATAAAGCTTGCAAAGAGCAGCCATAATAAAGTTGTAGTTGCAATTACAAAAATAAAAAAGAATTTAGGCCGGGTGCGGTGGCTCACGCCTATAATCCCAGCAATTTGGGAGGCCAAGGCGGGCAGATCACCTGAGGTCATGAGTTCAAGACCAGCCTGACTAATATGGAGAAACCCCATCTCTACTAAAAATACAAAATTAGCCAGGAGTGGTAATGCATGCCTGTAATCCCAGCTACTTGGGAAGCTGAGGCAGGAGAACCGCTTGAATCTGGGAGGCAAAGGTTGAGGTGAGCCAAGATTGTACCATTGCACTCCAGCCTCAGCAACAAGAGCGAAACGCCGTCTCAAAAAAAAAAAAAAAAAAAAAAAAAAAAAAAAAAAAAAAAAAAAAAAATTAAATAAAAATAAAAACACATGCTTAGGCGTAAAGTGAGACATTCATTATTGACCAAAAAAGAGTCAATTCCTTAGGAAGATGTAACAATCATCAACCAATATGCAAATAAGGAATGAGAAAGAAAATAC
>NW_022165832.1:0-1562 GCF_008728515.1 Papio anubis | reverse complement strand
TTTCTGAAGCATCTTCCAATTGCAATGGCAATCTGACACAATTCTCTGAATTGCAGTCTGAACCCAGTGTTCATGTGTACCTTTTGTGTAATCTACTCATCAACAGGCATAAACGTTGTTTATCTATAAGTTGCTATGGTTTCTCCAGAAGTTTACAAAAGTCATCTAGTTTCAGCTTGCAACGTTTAATCTACACATCTGACAAAAGGCTAATATCCAGAAACTACAAGAAACTTAAACACATTTACAAGAAGAAAATAACCCCATTAAAAAGTGGGCGAAGCACATGAACAGACACTTCTCAAAATAAGACATTTATGTGACCAACAAACATATGAATAAAAGCTCATCATCACTGGTCATTAGAGACATGCAAATCAAAACACAACGAGACACCATCTCACACCAGTTAGAGTGGTGATCATTAAAAGGTCAGGAAACAACAGATGCTGGAGAGGATGTGGAGAAATAGGAATGCTTTTACACTGTTGGTGGGAGTGTAAATTAGTTCAACCATTGTGGAAGACAGTGTGGCGATTCCTCAGGGATCTAGAACAAGAAATACCATTTGACCCAGTAATCCCATTACTGGTTGTATACCCAAAGGGTTATAGATCATTCTACTATAAAGACACATGCACACATATGTTTATTGCAGCACCATTCACAATAGCAAAAACTTGGAACCAATCCAAATGCCTATCAATGAGAGATTGAATAAAGAAAATGTGGTCCATATACACCATGGAATTTGATGCAGCCATAATAAAGGATGAGTTCACGTCCTTTGCAGGGACATGGATGCAGTTGGAAAGCATCATTCTCAGCAAACTAACACAGGAACAGAAAACCAAACACTGCATGTTCTCACTCATAAGTGGGAGTTGAACAATGAGAACACATGGACACAGGGAGGGGAACATCATACACTGGGGCCTGTTGAGGGGTGGGGGGCTAGGGGAAGGATAGCATTAGGAGAAATACCTAATGTAGCTGATGGGTTAGTGGGTGCAGCAAAACACCATGGCACGTGTATACCTATGTAACAAACCTGCAGGTTCTGCACATGTATCCCAGAACTTAAAAGCGTAATTTAAAAAAATGATACAAATATTAAAAGCAGAGTTTTAATTTATAATATACCAAAATGGAAGAAAAATGGAAGAAAATTCTGAAACCATTAGTTTTGAAACTTGCAGCCAGGAAAAAATTTAGGATTCAGTCCAAATTGTAGGTAAATAAGAAAATTCAAAAAATAAATGAGCACATCTAAAATTTAACAACTGTTGTTCTGTTGTTTTCTTCTGAAAAATAATCTTCCCCCTCCTGTTTCCCATTTTTATGAAATAGAAATCATATGGGACCGATGCATTTCCAAAGTAAGTTTCCGTCTTATACTTGGATTGTTTACATAAAGTACAGCAAGAATGTAGATTCAAGGCCTCTATGAATACATATATGCTATATATATATATTTATACATATGTTATATATTTTTATATGTATAAATATAAGAATATGCATATTCTATTATGTAGAATGGCACTAAAGTATAATAGCAA